>NW_026067898.1:6022592-6201613 GCF_014885135.2 Alexandromys fortis
ATATATATCTTACCTAGGAAAAGAAAAAGAAAAGAAGAAGGGAAATTGGAGGAGGATGAGGCGGAGAGGGAAACATGGAAGGAAGAAAAAACAAAATACTATTCAGCAAATCAGTCTACCTAGGTGACTCTCTTGTTCTCAGCTACTGTGGAAAACTCATACATGCGATCCAGAGATGAGGTCCCCACCATTCACTCACTGCAAAACTCAGCAGGCACAAACATATTTAAATTTCCTCAGCTCTGAGACTGGAGAGATGGCTCAGCAGTTAGGGGCACTGGCTGCTCTTCCAGAGGATCCAGGTTTGCTTCCCAGCACCCACATGGCGGCTCCCAACCATCCGAAACTCCAGTTCTGAGGGTTGAGGGTATCCGCCTCCCTCTTCTGGCCTCTGTGGGTACTGCATGCACAGGGAGCACAGACCTGCATGCGGGTAAAACACCCACAAATACAAAATAAAAATGAAAGAAAAAACATTCCTTACCTCTGAGTGACCTTAGACGAATGTGTCAGCTTACTGTGTTAGAACATTCGTAAGGTAATGTTCATAAGAAGGTGGACGGTGCCTGCTCACAGTGGCTCTGACTGAGTCTCAAAGCGTGGCTTTACTCTTCCTTACATGTATTGAAATGCACGGACGTTTAATTATTTATTTATGTGTTCCCTTAGAGACAGGTTTCACCACGTAGCCCAGGCTGGCCTGTCACTCTCAGTTCCCTGTCTCACCCTCCCACATACTGGGATTGCAGTATTATTTGATATTTGACACTTCTGCGTGTGCTGTGGCCCTCCTGCCAGATTAAAATAACCCTACAGTTCATACTTGTTTGTGTCAGCTAGCGTGCAACGGGCGTGCAACGGGTCCTGAGTTCTGTCAACCAGATTTGCACGGGGATAAGAAGGAGGAGCTCCGCTTGCCGACTATGGGGACAACTTGAGGAATGCTTGACTTGTCCCAGAACAGCGGTGTTAAGAACCTGGAGTCCTTCCCAGCTCTGTCGCCCGTGGGTCCTGCTTTGTCCTCGGTCACGTTCCCTTCCGTCTCACCTGTGTGAAGGAGGACGAAGGTGGCCATAGTTAACAGTCCTAGCACACGTTACATACATCTGGAAAGGGATGGCTGCCTCTGTGTGGTTATTTCCCACACCGCCACCCAGAATTCCCTTGTGTCTCATGAACCCACACTGGCTTCCGCTGCCCCACGTAAGTCCTTCGCCGGAAGCTGGAATTACAGGGCTGACTTTATCAATCATTTCAAGGGAAGCAGAACCAATCCACTCCCATCCCAGACCTCTGTACCTCCAGGTTCACTGACTATGCCTGACTGGATGAATAAGGGTAAGCTTCTTCTTAGAGATGGGAATTCTAGAAGCATCTGGAAAATTGGCAATGAATTTGCCCAGAAATAAGCCAGGGCTGCCTGATTCCCGAGTTCACAAAGCTGAATGCTCACTGGCCACCTGGGATCGTCCTATTTGGGCACGAATTGACTTAGATCCCTGACATCGCTTCTCCAGTACAGATGGCACAGGCAGAGAAAAAGCAAGGCGCTCAGCATGAGCGCCTACAGCCATCCCTCAAGAGGTCGCTTAAGCCCTGCATACCCACTGCATTAAGTAACACAGAAGTACATAGCAGCTGATCTCCGCTCCGCGCTCTCCAATCCTCCCGGTACCATCCGAGCAAAAGCCAGTTTACTGCCGAGTCTTTAAAACCAGCTAATCTCCCTGTAATGATTACAGAGTGAGTCTTAGGCTTGGGAGCTTTGAAGGGCAGCTGTCTGCACTTTCACGCACCGGGGTGTTTTCCTTTCATTTAATTTTACAGTTGCTTTGTATCTTTGATAAGCAATATTGGTCTTCCCATTTTAATTCCCTTAAAAAAAAAAAAACAAGTCAATTTAAAGAGAAGAAAGTTGGTTAATAGGATAGATCTGGAGAGTTTACCTGGATGTGCTGAGAATTATTATAGTGATACGCGTCAGTCCGTGTATCGACGTGAGCGTGGTATGAAGAAATAGTTTTGAAGAGCATTTACCTGGGATAGAGAGCAGTTACTGATGATTAATTTGGGAATCCAGGGGCGGCTAGCCCAGAGGGCAATTATTCTAGGAGCCACCAGAGGGCAGTGTGTCAGCAACTTTAAAACATTGAAACAGCATCAGGTCGCCCCAGTTTAGGCCCCTGTTCCCCCAAGAGTGGTCGGCAGAGGGCAGTATCAACACCAGGGTGACTGTTAGAGAAGCCGACTCTCCAGGTCCCACAGAAAACTGGGGAGCCAGAATCTGCTCTCCAGGAAGCGCTCCTAGGTCCCTCGGGTGTCTTTATAGTTTGGAGACACTGAGTCACACTGAGGTTCAGGATGTCAGCGGAGCTCTTCCCTCTTTGGGAATAGGACTGATATGTCTATGCATTTGGAGAAGTGGGTTCTACCTGTGGGTTCTGCAGTCACACTGCTTGGATTCAAATCCAGCTTCTTTCTCAGACATCGCTTGCTCAATAAACGGGGTTTCCAGCCCTCAGAAAGGGGTTTGGGGGGTAGCTGTACAGTAAATAGCCGCACACACGAGTCATTTGGATGCAGGGGAGCCCTTTTCTGAGCCATTGTGTCTTTGTTTCTGCTGTCCTTTACTTTGCTGGCTTCGGAGAGTCACACAATCACAGGTGAGATTATCCCTGCTGTGTTCAGTGAGCTTTCTGGGGTCTGTCCCCATGTATTGGTGTCTGCTGTGTGTTCACAATGGAGAAACAGCTCACTAGTGTGAGCAAGAAGGATTTCACTTCTTAACCATTTTATTGACTTCAGGACACAAAACACACACCACACTCATTCGCACATGCACACGCATGCATGCACACATGCACGCGCACACACACATGCATGCATGCAAGCACACACACACACGTACACTCACATTCAAAGCAACAGAAACAAAGCATTGCTGAGTTCCTGGCCTAAAACATCAGTAAGTTGTTTCAACCAAATATTAAAAAGGACTCTTATACTTTGAGATGTGGCATTGACACCCCCAAAGAATTCTCCAGTATTTTCCTCTTTGATAGGCACAAGGACCAGAAGTTGGAAAAGGAGTAGAATTCTCCAAAGTGTATAAAATCCAGGTCCCTACCTCCGTGTTCATTGGCTCAGCACCGTTCTCTTCAGTTGGATTTACAGTTGAGTGGTTTCCCGCCGAGTCCTGGGGCCTGAGATGAGAGGAGAGAGGAGTCTAAGACTTCAGGGTCCCGCCCTTGGAACTGCCTGTGGCAACTGCCAGGTCATTCTCTTCATCCAGTTGTAGACCAGGATACTCCTCCCTCTTTTCAAGGAGGCACTTTTCTTGATTTTTTTTTCATTTTCTCTTCTCATCCAATCAGCACATACTTGTGAGCACCTCCTAGATGCAAGCACTGTAGAAGGATAAGCAAGGCCTTAGAACAGTGGTTCTAATTAGTGGTTCCTAATGCTGAGACCCTTTAATATACTTCCTCGTGTTGTGGGGACCCCAAAATATAAAGTTATGTTTGTCACTATTCCATGACTATCATTTTGCTGTTATGAATTGTAGTGTAAATATCTTTGTTTTCCAGTGGTCTTAGGTGACCCCTGTGAAAGGGTCTTTGACTCTCAAAGGGGTCATAACCCACAGAGTGAGAACCACTGCTCTAGAAGGGATTTCTAAAACGTGAATGAGGACACAAACAAAGAACAACCAAACAAAGATTATTTCAGACTCCCAGAAAAAGAGAGTCGATAATTTAGTTTAAGTGAGGAAAGTGGATATCTTAGAGTCAGCCACTAGGCAAAGGCTCTTGAGCTAGCTAAGAATGTTATGACATTTCTTCCAAGCCTTACAGGGGGAAGAAACAGCAACAAAAGCCTCTAATTAGAGAATAGCTAAGAAAAAACCCAAGGCAAGATGGAGTTTGATGCATTTGTGAAGCCAGAAGAATTGGGACGCATTTAGGGAGAAGGTGGGTTGGAGCAGGACCTAAAAACACACACTGACAGCGAGGCAGTGGCTGCCCAAGGTGTGGGCACCTGGAGATGGAGCCCAGAGGCCTTGTGACACACCATGACGGCTCTTGTTTGTACTGCCTAGAGTAAGCTGAACGCTGTTGGGAAAGGAACCCGCCTTCAGCTGGTTGGCTGGAGGTTTCGCTGATGCTCAGACTCAGGCCTCTTCACTGAGTACAGAAACAGGCTGCGTCTGTCCCTTTGTGTTGGATGTCCTACCGTGAGTGATTTTCGGATGCTCACTCGTGGTGGCTCTTGAAGAGAACATTACAATGTAGAAATCAAGCCCACTCATGGAAAGTCTCCGATATTAAAATTTTTAGACCTAGCAGCAATGGTTATAATTACCTTCCGTTGTAAATCTGTTTTTTCTCAAAGCGCCATCATTCTTCATAATGAGTTCCATAATTTCCCCCTAGAATACGACCCATTTCAGCGGAAGTGCTGAAACTAAGCGCTAGCAGTTGATCACTGTCTGTAATTTGCATTGCTCTTTATCAGAGAAAATATTCCTTCTTATTAGCCAGATTGAGACCTATTATGAATGTCAATGTAACTTAATTAAAGCATAATATTGATCATAATGCCACTCTCCAGACTCAAATGCCCTCCCCAGTGATGCTTTCTTACCTAAACCTTCACTGATGAAGTACGAAAATAAATCAGATGAAGGCATTCTTGATGAGTTGGGGAGATTTAACCAAAGTCTTTCTTAATGAAAAAATAATAGATAGTAGGAGAAGACTTGTTTCTGCTGAATTATACACACGAAAGGACTTCAATAAAGTAAGAAAGGTGTTTGCTACCTTTCTATCTGGCTGTCAGGAGATATTTATTAAACTCCTAAGTACTCAATTCACTGTGTGCTACAAATGTTAACCCACACAATGAGTTCGTACTCTGTGAATTTCCCCAAACTCTGTTTATTATCGTTAAAGTGAACGTAGCATTAGACAGAGTTTCTGGCTTTGTGTTTATGTGTCTAATGATGCAGAGGAATCCAGAGTGACTTACTTCTGTAGTCATGAGATGATCACGATTTTTTTTTTTCAGAAAAAAAAAAAGCACCCATTTCTTCGGAAAAAAATTAATAGATTTATGGTTAGGCAGGAAACGGTTCTAAACTGGGTTGGTGTTTGGGGAATGTGGGGCGATGGGGGCGAGTGTTGGGACAGTGGAGTGTTGAAGCTCTTCCCATTTAAGGCTCTCTTCTGTGTGTAAAGAGGACGCTGCGGTTTATTTGGAAAGTCTTGGTTGGAGTACTGTGTAGTTGTTCCAGAAATGACTGAGTTGTCATCGTCTTGGAGTTAGACAGAGGAAGAAAGAGATGACTCTGATTTGGAAGAAAAGGTGGCAACAGACAAGACAAGGAGTCCCTGCTGGCAATTCTCAGAGACTTAGATCCGTGCTGTTCTTGCCACAGTCTGCTGGATGAGGACCTAACGGGAAAGTCCCCTGGACTAGGAGAAGTCTGTGGACACTCAGCTTGCACGGAAATGCTTGTGGGTACCAACAGCAAAGAGGAGCCCACACTGGGTTAAATAGTAGCTGGGGATATCTCAAAATGGTACAATTCTGCGTGAGTAGGTAAGGAGGGTCTCTCAAGCCATCAATTCTTAAACTCAGTTTAAAAGCAGTTCTTTGAGTCTGTTTCCTATGGGACAACAGGAGGGAGTCACAAGATGGCTGCAGTTTCTCTAAGGCCACCTGCTTCAAACTCACATCCTAAGGAGAGAAGCAGACCCCTTCCCAGCCGGTGTCCAAGGACACTCCCTATGATGTTTACCCATGATGGCTACTGCTGAGCTGATTGACCCGCAGGGCCCAGTCTGGGTTCACTGGGGCTGGATATGAAGGGGGGTGGGTAGGACTGTGAGGAAATCGTGAGGATGGCGGAAGATCGTGTTGAAACCTTTATAAAACCTCGCTACATCTCAGAATTTAGACATCAGGAACAGTTTAAAGTCTATAAAAAACATTGCTTAACTGCTCGAGAGAACTCAATCCTAATTCTCTTCTCATAGCTGTTATATAATGAAATTAATTTCAACTTAACTATATCATTTTCTCCCAGAGTTAGCCAGACCCATTTAATCTATATTGATAGTATTGTGTTGTTGTTTCTTAGAGATGAGGCCTCACGATGCAGCTCAGCCTAGTCCAGGATGTAGATGCCTTCTGGCCAGGCCTAATGACGTCGCTTTAAATGAAGCTCATCATACTCATGGCTGAGAATTATTGATTTGACCACACTTGAAAGTTTTGGAGACACAATGGACTCATGAATTCTCATCAACATAGAAGCCGGATACTGGAAGAATGCAAGTCCTGCAATCACAGGGGTCTGGGCCTTAGCTGCTCCATCTCCATCATTAAGGCCAGCTGCCCAAATATGATGCCAGCCTTGCAGCAGGGAGCCCAGCTGTGAAACTCCAAAGTGTTTTCCCTGCCTCCTCCTGGGCATCCTTGCACCGTTTCTGCAGGGCTCTCCCAATAAATACCAAAAGCCTGAGTAGTGGGAACTCCTGCCAGCAGCTCACAGTTGGAAGGACGCTTTAGCCAGCAATGTTTCCCAGATGTGCGGACTCAGAGTGCTGGGACATCTGCTGGGAGCGGGTAGATGTTTATCCTGCTCACGGAAGAGGGTGCGTGGTAGACGCCCTTCTGGATACGAACGAGGGAATTCTGTTGAATTTGTTTAATGTGGTGCTAACCTGGTGACGAAAATAGTAGGGAGTCTTAGAAAGCAGGAGACCTCGGATATGGCCCACAGAGCATCTCCCTTCCTTCTAGGTCAGCATGCAGTAGGGTTAAGAAGACGCTATATGTTTATATGGCCTTTCAGAACCTGGAGTGCTAGTCTAGGAAGACCTGGGAGTCCTTTTCCTTTTGATTCCCTTTTGACTTGTGCTGAGATTTCCCAGCTCTCCCTAACTACACCTGGTAGAACTTTCTTTATTGTCAAATTAGCAAGGCCTTTAAAGACTAAAA
Source organism: Alexandromys fortis (assembly GCF_014885135.2). Lineage (NCBI taxonomy): Eukaryota > Metazoa > Chordata > Mammalia > Rodentia > Cricetidae > Alexandromys > Alexandromys fortis. The sequence continues at coordinate 6,029,598 of NW_026067898.1, forward strand.
ACACGGCTATTTGCATTTTAAAGTGTGTTAACCGCCTTGATTATGGACGGAGCCTGGAAAACAGGAGAAAAGTCGGGTGGGAAATGCATTATTTATGTGGGTTTGTTTTTAATTGATTGATTTGAATAATTTCCAGCACGCTGGTGCAGGCTGACAGCATTTGGTAGCTGCTGTAGCAGGCTGGCTTTTCTAAAGGAGGGCAGCTTTTCATCTGGGAATGTTGACCTTGGGCAGGAGAATAGATTAGCTGTAAACCCGCCTCTGCTGTTACAACGATTCTCTACTTTAAAAAAGAAAAGAAAAACAAAATACCTTGCAGGTGTTGAAACCCCTACCCCTGTTCCTTCCTCCTTAAAATTCATGTCCAGGAGCCCCCTCCTGAAACGTAAATATTATTCAGGAAAGTCGTGTGTTTAACCCACTCACATCTGGTTTACATAGGATGGCTCCTTGAGTTTAATTCTTTGTCCTACTCTTTCCGGTTGGAGGCGGTACCTAAGATTTCTTTATCCACCCCATCTGAATTCCTTATATTGGGGTTAATTCTCAGTCCGATTGACTCGATAAAATTATAGCACACTGGCTCATGTATGTAACTAATCCCCGAAGGATGTGACACCAAACACCGCGATGTATGGATGATGCTGCGAATGTAATTATAACCTCCGGTAATTGTCATGCATCTCGGTGTTCCTGAGCTCAGGGCTGACCCCTCTTCTTGCTCTTCCGATTCGCCATTTCCTAACAAAAAGGAATGTTACCCAGTTGCTAGGAAACTCGGCAGTATTGTCTGTGCCCTCTACGTTTGGCATTCTTCTGGCTTCCTTTTTGCGGTCTAATTCTAATTGTCTTCCTTCTGAAAGCCGTCTCTCCATTCGTGGCTGCCATTGTCATCCGATAACTGTCAGTGTTGTTGTCACTATTGAATTCGGGGATGAGAAGCTACAATTTGCTCATCCTTCAGCAGGATAGAAAATTGATGTGTCCTTATGAGGCATCTGCATGCTGTCAGAGAATCCATTTTCCCCTCAGAGGTCACATCTCCAAAGAAAGTCTTCAGTACCCCTCCCGCCTCCCACAGCCCTCATCGCTCGGGCTCCTGCTATGAACCCCTTTCCTTGAAGATACAGGCTCGGTCTGTATTATAGTTATGTTTTGTGTGGGATGATAAAATTTCACAGTAAAGTGATGAAATCCACTCAGTCTGTGAAAACGAAACAACGCCCGCAACAAAGCAACGCAAAACAACCAAAACCACGTTTAACTGTGCACCCATTGTGTGCTGGGCATTGATTAGCAATTTACATAAGTTATCTTGTTTGTTCTTCCTGAATTCTATGAGGTGAATAAGGGAGCTGAGAGGGCTCTCAGAGCCAAGACTTGGAAAATGTGGTAAGTGGATGACAGAACCCAAATTTCTTCATTTAAGATATTATTGAGTATGAGAAGTGGCAACACCTTAATAGCAACTACACAATAAATGTAAGATAAAGGTTGAGTCCAAAATACCAAAATAAAGGAAGGCATTCAACCTTAAGCCCAAAATTGAGTCTTTAGCTTATCCATTGAGATTGTTTTCTAACTGCTATTCCAGAGATGTGATGGAGTATTGGGGATAATGCTCTTGTACACTGTAAGGATTTGTCACTCATATTGGTTTAATAAAATGCTGATTGGCCAGTAGCCATTTAGGAAGTATAGCTGGGGCCACCAGACTAGAAGATTTCTGGGAAGAGGAAAGGCAGAGAGTCAGTTACCAACCAGATGCAGAGGAAGAAAGATGAGAAGGCTACATTGAGAAAAAGGTATCAAGTTATGGGACTAAATATAGACAAGAATTATGGGTTAGTTTATGTTGTAAGGGTTAGTTAATAATAATCCTGAGCTAATAGGCCGAACAGTTTATAATTAATATAAGCCTCTTTGTGTTTTTTGGGACTGAACAACTGCGGGACGTGATGGGACAGAAACTTGTGCCTACAATCGCGCCCAACATGGGGCTCAAATCCACAACTCTGAGATTAAGAGTCTCATGCTCTACCAACTGAGGTAGCTGGGCTGCTAGACTCATGTCTTTAGCGACCCCAGAGAAGTGATGGAGCTAAACCCATGTCTTTATATTCTGTTGTTTGCCCACATACATTTCAGCCTCCATCCTCCCATTGGCATTTAACAGGGCCCTATCCAGTATGGACGCAGATAGTGCAACAGAGGTTGTTTCTGTCACCTTCCAGAAAAATTGTCCTGAGTAAAATTAATTTATCTTACTAACTTCATTTATCTGGTTATATTTGCCTTATCTTATCATACTTTCTATTGCACACATTTGTGAAATGCCCAAGCCCCTTACCCTAGTACCCTGTGATTTCCTGAGTGGCAAATTCTGTCATTGTTCTTTCTGACAGTTTTATGTACCTTGTAAATTCTGAACTGGGTGTTAAGTACGTGCTCATATAGTTTTCAAATGGTCAGCTACAGTGCTAGCCTTACGGGAACTAATGACTTCACAGTGAAGACATAATCTCACCCCTTCCTCCACAAAGAGCCATCTTCTGGTTGAATTTGCACCTGCCCTTCATGCTTTTCTTCAGGAGCCCAAGAGCCTTCTCTTTTTGCAAGACTGTATAACTCCTCAAAAACTGGATTTGTGCCTGCCATTCATTTAAAGAGGAGGCATGAATGGATGGCAGGGATTTGGGGCATGGAGTTAGCTTGGCTGGGCTCAAAGATGATAGAACAGACTGTGCTGCCGATGACTAGAAACTGTATTTCAACATGAATGGTATCGCCTGAACTTGCAGGATCTTGAGAAATAGCCACTCCAGAAGCATTAATTCATCCCACAGTAGGTCAAGGGATGTCCACTGCCTAAACATTTTGACACAAAGAGTTATGACACAGAGTAAGTTTAGCTTAAGTTTTCTTCACAAATGCTTACCTGTGCACTATATGAAAGAAGAGAGAAAAGATGAGGATTGAAGATGAGCCTCTCATTTAACTGGGTTGTTGATCATTTCATTCCCTCTGCTCTTTCTTTCCTGTTATACCTCCCCTTGGAATCGCTTTATAAAGGGAACAAAATTGGAGAGAGACCTTGACTGAGAACTTACAAGAAAAGGTCCATCTGGAATCGACTCCAAAACCAAAAGTTGGAAAAGGGCAAGGAATAGTCACCATTTAAAATCTAGATTCATATTGGTTTTTGTTCAAGGCTTTGAACTTTGCACTGGGTGGAATACATCGAGGTTTGGTTGGCATGTCTCTGATGCAAAGGACTGGCATGCTTCTGTTTTTATTGTCCATTTGCTGTCACCTGTTTGGTGAGTAGCCTCTCACTTCATCCCTTTCCAACTATCCGATTCACCGGTGCCCAGTAGTGGCAGGTGAAGAGTCTGTGTCAGGACCTCATCTCTTTCTGGAGCAGGCTCTGTCCTGCTCCACCCAATGCTTCACACCTTCTTATGAGTCCTGTGTGACCAGATCTCCTTCTGTCTCCTGGATGTGTTTAAATCGTATTTTCCAGACTTCTGTGTGGCCTCTCAGGAAGACTGCTAGACGCAGGTTGACTCAGATCCTGTATGAGTGTCATTTCCCACGGGACACCAACGCAAGCTCCCCCATCAATCATCCCTGTCCGTTTCCTTACACTTGGACTGCATCTCTGTACCACATACCAGACATCCACAGCCAGTGCAGCCTCGGTTAGCATGAAACCTTTTGCCAATATATACTGGAGAGGAAGCTAGCTATATTACTAACCAAATTTTTCCGGGATTTCTTTTTCTGTATGATGAGATGTTCCCGTTAGCATATTTTTCTCTTGAATTATAAAATGATATTCATTCACTGTGGCTAGGAGGATTATTTCATGAAGGGAAAAACCCCTCCCAGTAGGAATTCTAGTCTTGGGCTCATTTTATTCCTCAACTGATAGAAGTGAACAAAAATTTAATCTAGGAACTTTATAAATCAAAATGTGAAATCAGAAATCACAAGCAAAGCATGCCGACTTCGATTCTTATTAACTCTTGAATGCACCAGCTGCTTCACGCATCTTGGAGCTTTTTTTTTTTTTCAATCAATGAAACCAGAAGTGCGGTATTTGCTATCTTTGGTATCCAGAATATGCGCTTCTTTCCCTGTGTTGCTTAAAATAGAGGCTGCCTGTCGTAAGTGATCAGCTCCTAGAAGCAAAATATAAATTGTGGGCTCTTATAATAGCACAGAATGATTCCTGTGATATTGTTTCTTTAATGTGGTCATTTGCCTTGGGTTAGAAAGAATAAACTTCTGGCAGCAACACAGAGCACATCCGTTTCTATGCACAGTGATTCCTGGGTGAGGAACAAGACAGTTCTAACTTCAGGATGCCGTCCCTCTCTCACTGGGCCCAAACCCTAGATAAAGAACTACAGACAGCTAAGGAATTCTGACATCCATTCGCAGGTGTGACCCGCACTTCCAGGAGGAATATCAAGGTGATCTAGACATACCTCTGGTTCCTGGATATTATTCGTGCTTGATTACACCGCTAGCTTGATGTGGTTCTGAGCGAGATTACCACTTGGGGACAGGATAGGCAAGGCACTAGCTTGCTGCTGCAGCTGATTGAGATTTGCCTAGAGAAATGGTTTCCACACACCGCCATGAAATTAATTCGTGGACACGCAGTAAGAATGGTCGTTGTCAAGGGACTATGTTGGGCCCTGCATTTCTTATCTCTGGTAACCCAGCGAGGTCCTTTAACTTTGCCTAAGCTAATCAAATGAGAGCTTTGGTAAAAGTGACAAAAAAAATGGCATAGAGGACATTCTCTCTCTCTCTCTCTCTCTCTCTCTCTCTCTCTCTCTTTCTCTGTGTGTGTGTGTTGCTTTTTTATTTATTTATTTATTTATTTTGAGACAGGATTTCTCTGTGAAACTCACTCTGTAAACCAAGCTAACCTTGAACTCACAGAGACCCATCTGCTGCCTCTGCCTCCCTAGTGCTGGGATTAAGGGCACGTATCCAAAAGGAAGTTTAGAGATGGCATCTGGGAATCTGAAGACTTGCTACTAGGTCATTTCTGTTTCCATTAGAGGTTGAAGAAAAATTCATTCAATGAATAAATGCATGACTTAGAGAACTTATTGGAGCAAGCGGCACAACTAAGAAAAAGCAAAAATATTATCTTCCAGGATGTTGTGGAACATTGGCCCTTGTGTATGCCACAGGCTTTGAACAGTCGGCTGCCGTGGTTGAGGAGACCTGCACAGGTTTGGGTCTCTTAACTTTCTATCATGGATAGGGGTTGGGAGCTCAAAGACCCTGGCCTCCTCAAGGACTTACATACAGTTAGCAGTCGCTGGGGGAGGGGGCCTGCGAGAGCCTCCCCCGCATACTTATGCAATTAATGTTTGCTAGGGGTGAAGAGATAGCGTATGTGTGTCTCTTCAGTGGTTAGCCGCCCAGAAGTTGCTGGTGTAAGTCACCACCAGGTAAACTACACTGGCGTGGAGTCATTGTTGTGTTTCTCGGGTCAGTGTCCAGTCAGCAGTGAAGAGATGTTTGCTCATCTCACAGGAAGATTTCTCATCACAGAAGGTACTCGGAAACCAAATGAGGCTAGGATATATAAATTATAAGGGTACCATGTTGTATCATGATACAAGAGTTTCTGCAGATGCCTGTCTAGAAAGGAACATGGGAAGATTAGAATGAACTTATCTTTATGTGTGTTACAATGTCTCCATAGAATTAATCAGAAACTCGGGTGGGGGGGGGGGAGTCATACCTTGTAACTTTTCAAAACTATCAAGAAAGTATTCAGTATATTTTAAGGTATCAGCTGACATGAGGGGCCTGTGCTATGTCACTGACTCGGCTGAGAACTATGTAACTAGGTTTGTAGCTGGTTCATCTGTTCCCCCTATGTATCTTGAATTCAGCCCACGAATTTGCAACTTGAAAAGCCTGAGGAGAGATGAGCTCTCTTTGAGCGGGTAACAGATGGTTGTTTCCAGGGACCTCTAATTTTTTTTTTACCTTAGTTTTATTTTATGTGTATGGCTGTTTTGCCTACATAGGTGTCTGTGCACCAGCTGTGGGCAGACCCCACAGAGGTCAGAAAAGGATGTCAGATCACCTAGGATTGGATATAGACAGCTGAGAGCTGGGATATGGGTGCTGGGAATCAAACCTGGGTCCTCTGGAAAAGCAGCCAGTGCTCTTAACTGCTGAGCCACCTCTCCAGCCATTCTTTTTAGATATCTTGACTCTGACATACTGACATCTGACCTAGTTTGATTCAATTGCTGTGAGAAACACCATGACAGAAAGAAACTTGGGGGAGGGCAGTGATGGCGCATGCCTTTAATCCCAGCACTTAGGAGGCAGAGGCGGTTCAAGGCCAGCCTGATCCTTAAAGCAAGTTCCAGGACAGCCAGAACTACACAGAGAAACCCTGTCTCCAAAAGCAAAACCAAAGAGAGAGAGAGAGAGAGAGAGAGAGAGAGAGAGAGAGAGAAGGAGGGTAACGAAAGGTTTATTTATTCATAGCTCACAGTCCATCGTAAAGAGAAAGCATAAGAACTCAAGGCAGAAACAAAGCAGAGCCCGTGAAGGAACACTGCTTACTGGCTCATTCCTCTGGGCTTGCTCATTGTGCTTTTTTTATACAGCCCAGGGTCCCCTGCCAAGGGGTGGTACTGTCCACACTGAGCTGGGCGTACAGATCACCTTCTCTGAGACTCAAAGAGCATTGCAATGAAGGGTTAGAAAGAATGTAAGAGCCAAAGACAGAGCAGGAAGAGTGTGGAACACTGACTTCTGGATGAGATGAGGCAGTTCTGCTCTCAAGCCTCTAAGTCCGCTGTCACCGAAGGGCACTGGTTAATGGTTGATGAGGGAGTATAAAGGATAATCTTGCCTGTCAACTAGACCACATCCAGAATCAACTAAGATACAAGGTGCTGAGTATTTCTGTCAAGAACTTCTCTTGATCTGATTTCTTTCTTTTTTTAATATTTTTTAAAGATTTATTTATTATTTATTATGTATACAACATTCTGCCTCGATGTATGCCCGCATGCCAGAGCAGGGCGCCAGATCTTAGTATACAGATGGTTGTGAGCCACCATGTGGTTGCTGGGAATTGAACTTAGGACCTCTGGAAGAGCAGCCAGTGCTCTTAACCTCTGAGCCATCTCTCCAGCCCCCTTGATCAGATTTCTTTAACTTTCTTTTTATGTATTCTTTGTGTCTTTCACGCCATGCGCCCCCATTCCATTCGTCTCCCTCTCCCTTTGGATCTGCCCTCTGCCCTTGCACCCTCCCCGCAAAATAATGTTTAAGAGAAAACAAAAATAGAAAATCTCATCGTCGAAGCTGGAGTATAACACAGTGAGTCGAGCAGTAAATCCTTCCATCCATACATCTTTACTTGCAAGTGTTCATTGTTCTAGTTCACGGCCTCTGGTTTCTGCTATACTATCCATGCTAGGCCCTCTCTGGGACTCCTCTTGGATATCCTGTTGTTGCCCTGTGTCATGGAGATCCTTCAGTGTAGGGTCTGCAGGACTGGGACCCTCATGAGCTCCCACAGATCAAAGATGGGGTGGGCTAACTCATAACCCTGGTCTGGGCCTGGGTAGTTGCTGCTCTCCCCATCCTCACCACCAGGGTGCGTTCTCCAGTGTTACCCTGGTTGGTTCACCCCTTCCAGCAATGAGCAAGAGGCAGAGCCAGTTCTGGTTTCAGGGTCGGCAGCCTCTCCCATGCCTACACCTTTAGGGCCAGCTCTACTGTGTTGCCTAGTCAAGGTGCAGACGCCACTCTCCTGCAGATTCCCAGTCTTTCCAGTATGAGACAGCCCTTGTTGAACTGCCAAGACTACATCTTAAAGCCAGCCTAATAAATCTTCTTTTAATATACCAACTCACTGTATTGGGAGAGGCATATTCTTTAGTAGTATGGACACTGGAGGGTACCCTGTTGTAAACAAACGCTCACTGATGCGCCTGTAAACAACCCTGATGAAACTCATGGCTTAAAAAAAGAAGAAAGAAAGCCGGGCGATGGTGGCGCATGCCTTTAATCCCAGCACTCGGGAGGCAGAGGCAGGTGGATCTCTGTGAGTTCGAGACCAGCCTGGTCTACAGAGCTAGTTCCAGGACAGGCTCCAAAGCCACAGAGAAACCCTGTCTCGAAAAACCAAAAAAAAAAAAAAAAAAAAAAAGAAGAAAGACATAAAAATAAAAGAGGGCTATCTGGGAAGAGGAAGGGAGGGAATTCGTGTGAGTGGAAGGGACAAAAGAGTGTGACAGGTGGATACGCTGCAAATGCATATATACATGTCACAGTGAAAACCGTTATTACGTGCAAGTACAGTATGTTAACAGAAAAGATTGAATATTAAGATGAATCCATACCAAATGTATTTACAAATGTAGAGTATACATAGGACGCTAAAGCTAGCAGTAATGTATGAATTAAAAACCGAGAGCCTAGCCTTTCTAGTGGGTATTATAGAAATACATGAAAATGATTATTCAGAGAAACATTATCACATGCATCAAATCCTATGTGTTTTATAAAGAGCGTATGCTTCAAAGGGCTAAATCTTAGCCATAAAGAGAACTGACTATCAAAAAGTTTCTGGAACTTTCCGCGGTAGAAGTGACTTCGTTTGGAAAGCTGGCTCCTGTTGAATAGTTGATGTCATGTGAGCCTGTCCAGAATCCCTCTGAAATGTCATTTTAAATAGAAGAAGGGAAAATGTCGAATTCCAATTACAGACACTAAACTCAGGAGGGCACTTTACATATTAAGGTAAAAAGTGGAAATTCAATACGAGGATTCTGGAGGGGAAAACGTGTTCTTTCCAGCGGTGCTTCTTGCAGTGTTCTACACTGTCTAGACAGCTGCAAGGTGGCCATAGGAAAATTCTGTTTAACATTGGTGGTTTAAGAGGTCATTTAAAATCCAAGCCGGGGAGCAACTCAACAATGATAAATAAAATCTTCAACGTCACAGAATGCAGACTTCCCGACAAGTGTTAGGAAAGCCACTTCATTCGCCTGCAGGATTTTCCACATCTGTAAAATAGTTTGCCAGGAAGGACATTAATAAGGGTACGCCTTAGGCTCAGATAAAGTGCTTTGTGGGAAGCAATGGAAATCTGGAATTTTAAAACCGAATTTTCCCTTAGAAGGTAAATTAATATCTCACTAGAGACTGGGTAAGTTTTGTGTTGTCCTAACCTAGTTATAGCTAACTCAGAAATAGAGGGTCAGACCAATAGGGCAGACAGAAAATTCTCGACTAGAAATGCTTTCAGTTGGGACACTGGAGATTTGTGAAGCTTCGGGTTTTTCCACAAGAATAATAAAAAGACTTGAGGTATGTGGCAGAAATTTGACTCCAAAACCACCGAGTCACACCTACTGGCTCTTTTGCCACGTAGGAACAAGTGGAATACAGAGCTAACTCAGACTGCGCCTCCCCTGTTCACAGATGACTGGAGTTTGCACCTCCCAGCTCTGGTTAAGCTGTGCAGAGCAAGCACAGATGTTTGCCCCCCAGTGAGGAAGAGCTTGCTTCCCAGGGGGAACCTTGCTGTGGGAACACAGGGTGTCAGGTGGCTGCGGGGGAGGGGGGAGATCTTGCTTCTAGAGGTAAAGCAAGATTTTCTGGGTAAATTTTTTTTTAAATTATGGCTGCTGTGGAATTTTGGAAAGGTTGGATAAGAAGGCTGAGTTAGGGCCTGGGGGATGCAGCTCAGTTACAGTATACGTGAGGATCTGATCCTTGTCATGAAGGAGGAGGAGGAAAAGGAAGGGAGGGAGGGGAAGAGGGAGGGAAGATGCAGAGAAGCAAGGAAGGAAAGGAAGATGAGAAAAGAAAGGCAGACTTAGCAACTAGTGAAAAGATTTTTTTTTAGCATTCTGGAATCTTCTATGAAAAGAAATGTCAATATACAAATAAACTGTTTTGTGTACTCCAAATGGCTCCTGTGATGAGCAGAGGAAAGTTCTGGATGGTGAGCAGCAGAGGTCTTTCAGGGTCTGCTGAGCATTCTGAAGCATGAGTCAGGTACACAGTCCTGTGGACTTTGATTTGCGCCTTTTCAACATGCACAGTAGAGAGTGGGTGGTGACATTTCACAGATATTTTTGTATCATTTTACAGCTTTCATTTTAAATGAGCGATAAATTTGAGGAAGTTGTGTGTAGCCCAAATTGTGACTTTTGAACCGTCCTCATGGAACTGGTTGAATAAAGGGGAGAAGCAAGAGCTGTTTCTTACCATGGGCTTCAACCGAGTCCCTGTAAATGTCTATGGGTTTGATTAAAGCTGGGTCCATGCACCTCATTACAGTCCTTATTTGTGTAGCAATTTTACTTTTCATGCAAGGTAAAAATTAACAATTACTTCTATAATGGTTTAAATAAAATGCTGCAGGTCCCTGAGTGGCAGCAGTGGGCGGCAGGCCATGAGACTACAGTGGGCCACGAAGGCAGCCAGTCTCAGGCAGGGAGCCCTTGAGTGGCCCATGGGCCATGAGGGCCAGGAGGTCCTAGGCAGGGAGCCACGTGGCAGGTGAGAGACTGAGATGAGATGGATAGGCATGCCATGCAGAGTGAGGTTGGATATTATTTAGTGGGCTATGAAAGGGAAGGGGAGAGGGAGGGAGAAGGGGGACAAGGAAAGAAACAGAGAGAAAAGAGGGGGCAGGAGAGGAGCCACAGCAGCAACTACCTCTTTGGGAGAGAGACAGAAAGGGAGGGGATCGAAATGCAGTCAGGAAGGAAGTCAGGAAATGCAGTCAGTCGGTGGCCCAGAGAGGGAGTGGGTAGGGCTTGTCTCTTAAAGGGACAGGACAGACCATTACAACTTCTTTCAATTTTCCTCTGAGGGTGAGCTGCTTCCACCATTAATCTAATGTTATTTCTACACAATTAACTGAGCCAGCCACTGACTCAAATAAAAACTAATCATTATGGTCAAGTCCTTCTGATGCAAGGTATTGGAACATGCAATTAGGTGCATTCAAAATTGCCACAAGTTACCTAAGAAACTGGATTTCTGGCATAGGGAACACTGGTTTTGTTTGTTGTTTGTTTTCTTTCAGGGGGTATTTTTAGGAAAGTTTTGGAGGTTGTGTTGGTTTTTTTTTTTTTGGAGAAACAACTTGAAGCTGAGTGAGTAGGGAGGGAGAGAGGATCAGGAAGGACTTAGGGGAGAAGAAAAATATGATCAAAATATATTGAAATTTAAATATTGTTTTAAATAATGAAAGTATAATAGAAAAGAAAGACACATATGCACATACACACATACTTGAGAGGAGAAGGGAACCAAAAAAGGTGGGGAGGAGCGGGAGAGAACATTGGTGAGGGTGCAAACATGAGCAATGGTACGTGAGCATCAAACCTGCTGTGATGAAACATGGTACATGGAGAGAATAAATTATAATAAAAAGAAAAATAGAGTAGGTTGCCTTATTCTGTAGGTCCTTTATTGTTGATGGGACCTGTCCACACATTGAACATCAAAACAGGCAGAGATGGCCTGGTCTCCATGATAGAAACAAGAGAATGTATATAGATTTGAGGACTGTAGGAAGAATAACCCCAAAAAAAGAAGGGACTTGAAAACCAGAAGTATAGTAGAATCTAGGTGTCTTTTCTTCAATTTAATATATTATCTTCCTCTGGTTTATTTTCTTCCAACTTTTCCTCTCGTGCACGTGTGAGTTGCATGTGTGTGTGTGTGTGTATGTGTGTGTGTGTATGCATGCGTGCATATGAGCATGTGTGTGTTCTGGGTGCCTGTGTATATGTGTGCTCACATGTGTGGAGGTGCATATGTGTGCATTTTCATGTAGAGACCCACAGTTTGCATTGGGACTCTTCCTCCATGGTAGTTGTCCCTCTTGTTCTTGGCATCAGGGGGTTTCAATTGAACCCAGATCTCACTGATAGAACTGTTCTAGCTAGAAGCTTGCTGGGGGCACAGGTATTATAAGAAGGCTACTATACCTCTAGGAACTCTGACCTCTAGTCCTCACGTTTGCATGGCCAGTGTTTTACCCACTGAGCGGCCTCCCCAGCCCTCTCTTGGCTTTTCTGTGTAGTTGGAAGATGATGGTATAACAATAACTCCTGGCTAACCTCAAAGTTTCACCCTTGTGTGGTGATAAGGCCCTGATTTTGATCTACGTAAATGATTACACAATTGGAGACTCAGAGACTGACATAATCCACGCCTGTTGCAGCTAGAAGTGGCGGCTTGACCGGTTTCAGTTCAGAGGAATCCAAGCAGAAGGGTCTGGGAGTCAGACATAACACACGCACCCTTTGCCTTTGTCCTTCATCTCTGTTCATTCTGCTGCCTGAAGCCCGAGACGATTTCTGGAGTCATCTCTGAGGCTGAGTCCCTCCAGAGTTCAACGCTGAAGGATAATGTCTGTTTCGTTACTGCACCAACCCTGATCTACCAAATGTACCTAACGTTTAATGGAGAAATAAGTGTCTGTCCATTTTAACAGTTATTTAGAAGTTGTTTTGTTCACACATATTTGAACTTAATCTTAGGTGTACAGGCTTGTGAATTTTGCTGCAGTTCAGCCTTTTCAATTAAGACAGTATCACCTTTCATCTCTAGATAATCCTTGTAGCCATAATTTATTTATTTATGTTTTTACAACCAGACCAGAGTTTCCCTCCCTCCTCTCCTCCCATTCACTCTTCCTCACCCCTCCTCTACCCAAACCAGTCCTCCTCTGTTTCTCTTCAGAGAAGGGCGGGCCTCCCATAGATATCAACCAATCGTGGCATAGCAGGTTGCAGTGAGACCAGGCACCTCCTCTCCCCTAAGCCCAGAGGAGGCAACTCAGTAGGAAAGGGTCCCAGAAACAGGCAGCAGAGTCAGAGACCACCCCTCCTCCCACTGTTAGGAGTCTTACAAGAGGACCAAGCCAGAACTGTAACATATATTCAGAGGGCCTAGGTTAGTCCCATGCAGGCTCCCTGGTTGTTGGTTCAGTCTCTTGAGTCCCTGAGAGCCCAAGTTAGTTGATTCTGTGAGTTTTCTCTGGCTTCTACAATCCTTCCTGTTCCTGATCCACAGGATTCCTCCCAGCTCCGCCTAGTGCTTGCCTGTGGATCTCTGCATCTGTTTCCATCAGTTGCTGGGTGAAGCCTCTCTTATGACAATTAGATGTAGCCATAATTTTTAATGGCTGTTTACAACTTTATCTTATAAGTATGCTACAATGTATATAAACAGTTTCTAATTAATGTTTTACTTAATATTGATTCATTTATTTAGCTCTAAAAGCATTTTATATTTAATGTGCCTATCACTGTTTGAAAAAGTTTATCAAGGTAATTAATTTTTTTGTCTATTCATTTATGATGACACCATTCAATAAGCTTTGTATCCCTTTCTAGTACTGCTTTAAAATTCTTATAGAGTTGATTTATGTGTTACCTACTGTATTCAATTAACTTACCTATTATTATGCCAGTACTCAATTTTTCTTATGATATCTATGAAATGACCTGAGAACAAATACATTAAAATATTTATAACTCCTACTGTTAAACTCAGACCAGTCCACTTACCCATGTATTTTTTATAAGTGCAGATTCCTTTCTAGAGTTGGGTCTGTCTTTCAAAAGCAATGCCCAAAACAATGATGCGTTGCTTTTTCTCTAAATGGTATTTATGTCAAAGCCCCATCAAACGCATTGTTTCTTTTGAGTCCTGAATTGTACTATTATGACATCATTCAGAATAGCCACATTCAGCTTCTTAGTCTCCTCAAATGGAAAACCAGAGGGTTTAAGAGGGGAAAGAAATTCGACTTTGCTTCACTGAAATCGTTCTGCAGGGCTCTCAAGGAGACAGCTGTCAACTCCGTTGGCTCCAGCCCCAGTGCTGGCTTGCGACTGTGGCCAGGGTTCTGCATTCAGGTCAGAGCTGTTAGCCTCATGCTAACTGTGGTTGCAGCTGTCTCCAGTCACGCTGAGCATGGTCCAGCACCACCATCCGTCAGAGCGTGGCTCTGGGCCTCCTTTAAAAGCAAATCCCTGTGAAGTAGGACAAGTAATTGAAGCTTTGTAGTCGTCCAAGCTCAATGGGATGTGCTTGGGAGAGAGGCGAGGAGCGCTTGGAGGACTCATAAATCATGAGAGAGACAATTGACAGGGGTTTAGCTTTTCCTTCTGACGCATAGCGATCTGCCACCCTCAGGGTTCAGCGGGCTCCTCGGAAGAGAAGCTCTTCTGTCCTTCAAGGGATTTTCCACCAATGAGATTCAAGTATGATTCAAGTGTCATTGGGACAAAACACGCAAGCAGTTTAGAAGACACCGTATATTTTTAGGGAAGCTTAGGTGCCAACTAGACCAGCTGGAAGTTTTCCGTATCTAAGTCACATACAAATGTGCTGTGCAGCGTTATCAAGCGGACACGAGATACAAGTCTTCTAAGGTTAGGTATATAGATAGCCTGTATAAATTCCGTACAAAGTAACTGTTGCATCGAGGCAATGTAAGGCAGAAAGGGGAATTAAGGAGAGAAGATGATGAGATTGGAAAGAAGCCATCAAGGGCGTTTGCGAAGCCTGGAACAGCCCAAGTCAAGCTGCTCGGACAAGGAATTTCCCGGAGAACACAGTTAAACCACACAGCAGAAAGGTCACTGGAGATGACATTCCCAGTTTGGTGCCGTCAGAACACACGGCCACAAACACAGACACGTGGGCTGGGAAACATGCTGCCTGTGCTCCCTGGTTAGGGAAATGCTGGAAAGTACATTTCTACACCGTGGGGCTCCTCCAAGCCTTCAGCAGAGCAGATAGATTGCTTGTCTCCAAGAAAGGGTCTAGAACGCAGCAGTTTCTCAAACATATTTAGCTCCTCGTGGGGGAGCCTGTCTCCATCTCCTGGAGTATCTGTTCAGAGGAGAGCTCAGAAGCACGCGTAGCTATTCTGACTTCGAGGGTGGGGTAGAAGGCATACCGGGAGGGTGGGCAAATGCTTTCCGCTCTCGTGTACTTCAGGCGAGAGGCTTAGGTCTGGACTGCGGCGCCTCCAGGAGATGTTAACTGCCTGTGAGAAATTGCAAAAGCGTTTTAACATCCAAAGAGAAAAAAATTCATCTGGAAACAGGAGAAAGAACTGAGAATTCCATTATAAAGCTGTTAATTCATTCTGTTTGTAAAATCGTAGCATTTTAAACCTGAGAAGGATCTTAGAAGAGTCGCACTTTAGCCAGCTCCGGACTTTACAGACGAGGAAATTGATTGGTCTGTCCAAGGTCATCCAATTAGTGAGAAATCTCACGCAAGACAATACCTAGCTGTGACAACAGTCCTATCCTGTTCTCCTCATAACCCCCACACAGGGCAACTGGTGTTTTTAAAAGCACATAAAAGGAAAGCATGAGGGGTCTTCCTCCATTTATCCCTCCGCCTCACACTCCTCTCAGGGACTGCAGTTCTATTTGTCTTTTATTTTGTGAATAATTCTGTACTATGTAAATTTGTTCAATGCTCTGTTATTTCCCTCTCAATTTATTAAGTTCTCAGTCAGCACTGACTGTGTGCTGGCATTATGAGTCTGTTTTCAAAGTGCTCAGTGTGGTGAGGGAGGGGTAGAGTCTGTGACAGGCGCCATAACTCCATAAGGAACTCGGGAAGGCTGCAGCTTGAATTGTGAGAAACAGAGGGGGTGGGGAAAGGGTGAAAGACTGTGTTTCCTAGAAGGTATAAAACCTTATGGAGGAGAATTTTAAAAAGAATTTTATTTCTATTTATGCATACGGGTCACTGTGAGTGTATACCACTTGTGTGCCCCTAAGAGTGGAAGAGGGAGTCAGATCCCCAAAAGCTAGAATTACAGGTGATTATTGTGCCTGTGGGTGCTGAGAATCAAACTCACATCCTCTGGAAGAGCAGCGAGTGCTCTTATCCACTGAGCCATCTCTCTGGACCCACAGATAAAATCTTCAGCTAAAGGAGTGGAGCAGACAAATAACAGGATGTGGTTGTGAGAGCACCAAGCAAAAGCACGAAGCAACAATGAGTGGCAGAAGCAAAGCAGGGAAGCGGGCTTGGAGACACAGTCATCAGCTTTAGCAAATCTTGATGAAGGAATGGGTCCCGCATATTTAAAAACAGATCATCCCAGGAGTTATATGGTGACAGGGTTAGGATGAAAGAAGAGAGGTAGCTATGGAGATGGTCTGAAGAGAATATGAGGAGAACCTGAAATACAATATGGGGCATGAAAAGGGTCCAGAAGGTCAAGCACTCACAAGGAACAAGAAGAGAAACAAGGTGCCTCTTCCTAGAAGGCAGATGGCCAGCCCAGCACAGGCGATGGAGACTGGACTGGTTGGGGACATATTTTGAGCGTGATTTTATAGGAATTTCTCTAAGAATAGGGGGTATGGGCATGGACGAGGTGAAGAACCAATGACGACTTCAGATTCAGAGTATGTGATGGTATTCTGCTGTAAGCTATAGAGACACAGAAGGCACAAACAAGAGTAACTGGAAAAACATCTCAGATTTGGTAAGTGTGACATTCAAGAGAATAGCAAGTTGACCAATGGAGACACAAATGTCAAGAGCAGAGAGGCAGGGAGGAAAATGGTCCTATGGAAAGCCTCAACATACAGCGCAGCGCAGCTAGGATATTTAAGGCATGGAACGTACATGTTTTCCTCTTTTTAAAAGATACACAGAAAAGAGAGAGAGGGAGAGAGAGAGAGAGAGAGAGAGAGAGAGAGAGAGAGAGAGAGAGAGAGAGAGAGAGAGAGAGAGAGAGAGAGAGAGAGAGAGAGAGAGAGGAAACTAGACAAGAAGGGCAGGATGTTGGGAACTTCTCCTAAAAAGCACATCTTAACTGGTACATCATCCCATCCACACTCTCCTGGATGACATGATTTCTGTTGAGTGGTCCGGCATGTTTGCTTTTGTAAATCAGTTGATCTCAGAGTTCTTGAATAGTGAGGCTTGCTTTTTGCCATTTCCATGGGGTCTGAATATTGCACTCTTCTTCAGAACCTCCCTCCATGGAAGTTTTCTTCTGCTTGGTTGATCTAGCGATGACACTCTCCACTCTGGTTTTGCCTTGATTCATTTGGGTTTTCACTTCCAACATTTCTGTTTGTTTCTTTCAAGATCTCAGTCCTCTGCCCTGATGTCATTCATGTCGCCCACTTGCTCTTCTGTGTTGCTGACTTCCTTATGTGCCTCCGGAAGTAGTTTCTGTACCTCGTTCATTGACTTGTGGACTGTTGACTGCTTTTAGCGGTGACATTTGAACTCTGTCATTTGAACCAGTTGTTTCTACGATTTCTAGTCATTTCTGCTATTCGAGGATCTTTGGATTCAGGGTTTGAGAGCCATGAGCTCTTGGCTGCATCCTGTTGTGTGTTTCTGGTAGTTCTGCGCCGTGAGCAGCACACCTGTGGTGTAGCTATCTGTTCTGGTTTTAATTGGAGATCTTCTTAATGAGCAGCAAACTCTCGGGGGCTCTGTCCCCAGTGCCACTCCAGAAAGAGAAAAACAACCACGGTAATGACAAGTAGAACAAGATATAAAAACGGACAAAATAAAGACAATGAATATACTCCTAATTACTACAGAACAACAACAAGAGAAAACCATTTGGAGTGTAATGATGGCCATTCTCATTCGTCAACTTGACGACAGCCGAAATGAACTAACATCCAAGCTGCTGGGCACACCTGCGAGGGATTTTTTTTTTAACTTAATTAAATCATTTGCAGTGGGAAGACCTACTTTTAATCTGGCTCTTTTGAGGTGGGAAGATCCTTTAATCTAGGCCACACCTGCAGCTGGCAGGCTACATAAAGCACATGGAGGAAGGAAGCTTGCTGTCTTTGCTTGTTCTTACTCTTGTGGGCAAGTCCTTTCCTTTCCTGGCATTAGAGCCTACTTCTTCAGGATTCTGGTGTGGACTGGAGATCAGCAGAGACACGTAGTCTCATGGACTGGATAGCTACTGCAGTCTTGGACTTTTATTATTAGACAGTCATTTGGGGGGTAGCATCACAGCCTGTAGGCCACTCTAATAAATCCCATATACAGGGTGTATGTATATATGTATGTGTATATATATATGTATATATCTTCATCCTATAAATTCTATTCTAGAGAAGCGTGACTAATATATGTGTACTTTGAAGTGAAAAATTTAGTTCAAAAAATAATAAATGAATAAAATAAAGAGAACACGGAAAAGAGAAATGAGGTTAAACAAAAGGAAGAAAAGAGAGGAATAAATGAAAAAGAATGTTATGAAGCAGGAAAGACATGAAAAAAATCTAGTTTTCCTATAAAGAAAAATACATAAAATTATTAGTTAATTAGTTAAATAAATATAAGACACAGAATTGAAAAATCAAAATCATTTCTATAAGAATAAAATTGGTTTTCTCTAAGACTTTGCTCCTATTATGTTGCTCTCACTTCAGGGGATGGTCCCACACCCAGGAGTTTATGTGCAATGCAAATAAGAATCTGTGGCTTATTTAAAAGAGAGAGAGAGAGAAATAAACACAAAGTTGGGGGTGGGGTCAAGATGTGGGAGAAGTTAGGGGAGGAGTCTGGCTGGATATAATCAATGCACACTGTATGAAATTATCAAAGATTTAATAAATTATTATAAAATGAAATAATAATTTCAAAAATACTATTATATGAAGTAGAAAAGGGAGGCGTGCAGGGGAAAAAAACAAAAGAAAAGCAAATAAGGAAAGTCAAATTTCGCAGTTTCTTTATGGGTTCTCTACTACTGGATTCTGACAGATGGTTCAGGGTTGGAAGACAAAGTGAGTTTAGAGTTGCTTCTCTTATATTTAGCCAACGCTGTCTCTGAGTTTTTCCGACAGAGCTCAGTCCTCAGTTCACCAGCTTCCCTTCTTTGCACTCTGGGATCTTCTGCTGGCCACACTTAGCTCTGAAGTCCCAAACCCCATTGACACGCTCCCAAGTTTGCAAACCCTGAGGTGAAGGGTGTGCAATCAGAAGGGTGCCTCCTGGACGTGTGTGAGGCTGGAACAACAGCACTGTTGCCCATGATGGTGAACACGTCTTTACCTTTCAAGCTGACTCAGGATAGAGGAGGAAGCAGTAGAAATCAGATGCTCAGATGGAGCGTGGCCGTTCTCAGTCCTGGCAGCAGCGGCCTCTGCAGCACGTAAGCGTTTCCAGAGGTTGGGCCATGTTGACATCAGGCTCAGCACTGTTGGACTCAGCACATATCCTCAGGGGATGCATCTACTGCAAGGACAGGGCTGTCACCTACATTACTAGCCGGAGCCCCAGCTGAACTTCTCTGCATGTCAGCTCTCTCCCTTTTCATGTCCGCCTCCCACGTCTGTCTCTTACTCGGCAGTTTGACCCCAGGCTCAACGACTTGGTGAGCTCAGTCTTAAATAAGATGCTCTCTGTCGTGAAAGCACTTCATGACAGCCCTCTGAGTCATGACGAATGTAAAGAGATGTCCTCTCCACTTCTAACACATCGTGGCAGAAGAGTCACTAGCTCACCCAAAGCCCCACCTAGATCCGAACCTTGCATGGACTGTACACTGTGTGTGACGCTGCCCGTCATCTGACTTGTCTTCTGGAGAGGCTTCTGGGTTCCATTCTCTCACCATCTCCCCTCTGGGAGTCATCCATGGCTCAATCTGTGCCTGCTTATCCTTTCCACAGGGTTGCCCTTCCGTGTCCCTCCACTCTTCCGCTGTCCTGTGTCTCTGATGCTCTTCCAATACTCTCTCTTTGGGACAGAGACAATTCTTTGTCATCTTAATGGTTTTTATTCACTGTGTGACACATAGGCATCTTCTGGTTGCTATTTTACCTCATAATCCAATGGTGCAATTACTGACGGGTTTACTACCAGCAATATTGTCTTGAAGGCAACAAGAGCAAGTAAATGCCTGAAATTCATGTCAGAAGGTGTGTGTGTGTGTGTGTGTGTGTGTGTGTGTGTGTATGTATGTATGTATGCGACTTTATCCTAACCAGAGTGTACCTGATTTATCTTAAACTAATATCACAGTCAGGCACATTCCTGACCCCAGGGCCCATCTGTAAGCTTCACCTATTGTGCTCACACTAATGGTTTCATCTATTTGTAGTTTTCTGGGAAACTAGGTGGGAAAGCCTATTCTGGTCCAGTCATGGCAGTTGTAGCATTTACAACTCAAGATGAATGGAGTCATGTCATGCTGAATCTAAGGAAGCTCATAACAGAGAAATGCATCAAAGGGAAGGGTGTGTGCAGAGATCTAAAGATGGGAACTTACTAGATATGTCTGAGGTGCAGCAGGGACCAGGGATTGAATGGGTGAGATGGGATAAAGGGAGATTATTAAGAGCCATTCAGGCCTTTGTATTAAAAACCTTCAAGTGTAATTAGTGAAATGGACAGTGATAGTCTTGTCTCATTTTTCTTTTTTTAAGAGCCAATGCTGGTGTGTTATAAATGGACTATCAGGAACATGGGAAGTGGAGTGAGCCATCAGGGACCTCCCTCATGACCCAGAAAGGGAATGATGAAGCTCAGAGCAGGGACACAGTTATGAGAATGGAGAGAAGTTTCACCAGGAACACAGTTATGAGAATAATTGTCAAGAGATCTTCTGATCTCATATGTTCATCAATCACGTATGGTGTGCCTACTCTTTGTCAAGATGTATTATAATTTCTCGTAGATGGAAATGGTGAGTGTCATGACCACAATATGTCAGCAATGTAAGTGGACATTTTTATGTTTTTCCACACTGCCGAGATTTATTGGATAATGATAAATCTACAAGATATGACAGTTTCTCTGGCTTTAGTTCACAAGCGGCATTGGTTTCACTCTGTGGACAGAGCCACTGGCAGTCATAGATAGATTTCATTCCAACTGTAGGTGCTGATTTTAACTAACACACCACACACGCAAGAGCTGTGGGAGCTCCTTCCGCTCCTTCAGCCGATAGCCTTTCCGATCCCAGCCCACTTGGGCATGGTCTCTTATACTATAAATGCAGCTGTAAAGCCTGCGCTCGCTCTCTTGCTTCTGGCTCTCTCTTCCAGCTGCTAGACTCTGTTCCTGTTCCCTGTTCGTAAAGAGGATTGTGATTTAGGACAGTGATCTGTAAGTCTTCCCTAAATAAATAACCCTCTATTATAACTAATTCTAAACTAGTATGGGATTATTTTGTATCTTCTGCCATCCCACAAGGAGTTGTGTGGCTTTTCCTAGGGAGGTGTGGACAAGGGTCTCTTCATCCTGAAGAGACTTAAGAAACTATTCTATATTTCTTAGTTATTGTTCTATTGCTTTGAAGAGACAGCATGACTAAGCGACTCTTATAAAAGAAAGCATCTAATTGGAAGCTAGCCTACAGGTTCGCTGTTATCATCAAGGTGAGAAGCAGAAAGGTACGGAGCTGAAGCTGTTGCTGAGCGCTTTACATCTGATCCATAGGCAGACAGAAAGGCACTGGTATAGCCTGGGCTTTTGAAACCTCAAAACCCACCCCAAGCAACACACCTTCTCCAACAAGGCCACACCTCCTAATCCTTCCAAATAGTCCCCATGAACTGGGAACTAAAAATGCAAATATTACAAGCCTGGGGTGTGTGTCGGGGTTGGAGGGGCATTTTCTTTTTTTTTTTTTTTTTTTTTTTTTTTTTTTTTTTTTTTTTTTTTTTTTTTTTTTTTTTTTTTTTTTTTTTTTGTGTTTTTTTTTTTGAGACAGGGTTTCTCTGTGGCTTTGGAGCCTGTCCTGGAACTAGCTCTTGTAGACCAGGCTGGTCTCGAACTCACAAAGATACACCTGCCTCTGCCTCCCGAGTGCTGGAGGGGCATTTTCATTCAAACCACCATACCATATAAGTCTAACTTTGTGAAATAATGAGATTATTGGGGTCACAAAATGTCCCCCAACATGGGAGATGATTCATGAAGGCTGCATCCCTGGAGCTTCCTGCATGATTTGCATGCATCATGGCTCCAACTTGACCAACAGAAAGCTGCTTACACCAATGATATTCTGCTTATATAGCCTTGGGGGTGGCAGGGCTGTAGGGATTTGTGAATATAGTAACTTTACATAGCATCCTAAGGCTTGTAAATTTTGTTTTATTTCCAGCACCCCTGATTTCTTTACTTCAGGAGTCTAACGATCCTCCCTCCTCCCTCCAGAAGAGACCATTTGAGTGGGAGACTTGGTTTTCTTACTTTTAGGTTGATGCTGAGTTTGTTGCCTGGCAGTGTTCAGTGTTCCGTTCAGTGGCTTCCCTTGTTGGTGTTCCAGGACCCTCTACTGACCACACTTAGCTCTGAAGCCCCAAACGCCATTGGCACGCCCCTATATTTGCAAAACTTGGAGTGACTAGTGTTCAAACAGAAGGGTCCCTCCTAAGTGTGGAGCTACACAGCACACGTGTGTGTGTGTGTGTGTGTGTGTGTGTGTGTGTGTGTGTGTCACAGAGTTGAAATCGCAGTATTCAGGAGGCTGAAGACTTAGGGAAGGTCAAGAGCAAGCAGACAGCTCGTGCTAATAGAGGGCACTGAAGTGTCTTTGGGAGTGACAGAGCCTTTCTCTCCTCTTAGTGAGCTTGGTTTGGGGGTCTGGTGGGACTAAGATCCTGGGAAACTCAACAGTCCCCACAAAGCAGTCCTGAGACAGTGGCTTGAGAGTCCTTGGGAATTTGAAATATGGTTTCAGAGAAAAGTTTATTAAACATAGAACTTAAGAGGGAGGGAGGAGGAGAGAAAGAAAGTGGGGGGAGAGACAGAGGAGGAGGGGACTGTACCTGCAGAGGAATCCTAGGAAATGGGCACCTTCAAGCTGCTAGTCTAAAGACATCGTGAAGGACTTCCCGTACAAACCAGGGTCAGGCATTACGAGGCGAGTCACCTGGGGGAATCATACTAAGCTGAAGCCCAGGGGCACAGTGTGAGGACCGGTTGACTGTCCATTCCATGATAAACGCGTCGGCTGCTCTGTTGGACGACCAGTGGGTGACACCATAACACAATATAAAGGGTGGCTTTGTGTGCATGATGGGGGGCAGGGGGCGGGGTCACAAGACTACCTGAAGTGCTCTGGTGTGTTGACAGGTGTGTGGGCTTGATTGTTGTTGTGTTTCGTTTTGGTTTTTTGGTGTCTTTTTGACATGCTCAAACCCTCATGCATTACGAGCTTCATTTGGTAACACTGTAGGTGGTAGTGCTTCGGCTGCATATTTCAGTTAGTTACCCATCTGGAGGATGGTTTGTTGGGGACCGGTAGTGGTTGTTTATTTGCACAAACAAGACAGCATCGTTTTTTTTTTCCCTAAGCATTTGCATCTAAGTGTAGCAGAAGTTGTTCTGCAAAACAGAGTCATCAAGGCAAGGCATTGATGGAAGTTTCGAGTGTGTGGGAAAGTTTGTGTTCGGGCCACACTAAGCACTTTCAGACTCTCATACAGTAGGAGTTCTTTAGAGGGGAATACCATCTGCACAGGCAGGATTCTAGATAGGACACTTATTCCAAAAGGATGGATATAGAAATGGGAGGGAGATGTGGAACATTTATTCACAGAGGAGGAAAATATAAGAAAGATATATACAGAGGTGGTGAATGTAGAATCGTTGCACGGTGGGAAACTGAATTAATTAGAAGTCTGTCTGAATAAGTCTATTGATCAGGCAAGGAAGGATGGCATTCTCTTCAGGAAATCTGATACCACCGGGTCCCACTTACTCCTCAGCATCATTTCTTTCCATTCCAAGGAAAGCAACACCCCCCTCCCCTGCCCCACTTCACATACCTAGGTCCTCTGGTTTCGACATGGGAACCATTTCAAAACCCCTGGGAAGGGCAGAGCTGAAACAGAACAAAGGGAAGATATGAAGAGGGACTTGTGGAGAAGGAAGGGGACAGAGAGGGCTTAGAGACAGACCTCATGACTAAGAGGGAAGTGGTATTTTAAATGTGCACAGCATACATCTGCGCAGGCTGCCATAACAATACAGCAGGAGGGGTGGCTCAAACCCCAGATCTTCCCTTCCCACGGCTCTGGAGGCCACAAGTGAGAGGAGTTAAGTTTCTCCTGTGCCTCTCTTGGATAAGAGATCTGCTTGCTCAGTGTGCCCTTAGTGTCCCTGCTTTACCCTGCCTTAGATTAGGGTCTTCTTATTTCAGGCCTGCCCTGTCACCTGGAAGGATGTACCTAGGCTGTATTCTGGCCAGCCCAGGGTCCTAGTCTGTCAGCAAAGGTTCCTTTAAGAGACAAGCTCCGCCCACCCCATTCTTCCTTTCTTCCATTCACTCTGAGGATGCAGCTCGCGCTCTCTCTCTCTCTGTCTCTCTCTGTCTCTCTCTGTCTCTGTCTCTCTCTCTCTGTCTCTCTCTCTCTCTCTCTCTCTCTCTCTCCCTTCCCATTCCCTTTATCTCAAGTAAACTCCACATTCAAGCTCCATCTGCATGGCATATTCTGTGACCCTCCATGGTCTGAAGATCCCACTCGCGGTTCTCACCCACCACGGGACCCGCCAAGGTCCCATGCACGCTGTTTTACAATGCTTCTCTACTGCCCCATTTAACTTAAGCATCCCCCTCTTAAAGCCCCTATCATTAAATACCGTCATATCTTGAGAACTTCAAGAAGAGTAAGGGTTGGACAGCCCATGTGGTAGGAGAATGTCCCCTGAAATTTGAGGGAGTCCTATTGGGGAATCTCCACGGTTACCCAGGAAATCAAGGTCCCTCCTTGGGTTTCTTCATCTTGTTAATGTAAGAACTCAACAACGAATCTAATAGGAACTCTGTAGACAATTTTTATTAGAGTTTAAAGGAAAAATCCCCAAACAGGCAAGCTCTAAATCTCAGCAGCTGCTGGGGGAGGGAGATGGAGAAGCGCGGGAGAGAAGTCTGTCTGGTCCTTTGATTTAGGCTGGCATGGAGGTCAACCACAGCAGACGAGTAGCCATGCCAAATGGCCGGGAGGGAAGCTTTAGAGGAAGAGAGAAGCCCAAGTGGTTAGGAAAGCATGCTTACTGAATAGAAAGATCGATCCCAGCCCTGGGAGGCAGAGGCGGGTGGATTTCTGACAGTTCAAGGCTGACCTATTCTACAGACCAAGTTCCAGGTCAGCCAGGACTACACTGGGAGACCCTGTCATACACTGGGAGGGAAGAAATGAAGGAAGGGAGGAAGGCAGGGAGGGTGGGAGGGAGAGAGGGAAGGAAGGAGGGAAAAACAGAGTTACGCTTTTCTGAGTAATTGAGTAAAAAGCTACATGGCTGCGATTCTGTAAGGGACTTCACCTGGCTCAGGAATTCTGAGAAGGAAAAGTACATTATTGAATTAAAGAGGTAAAGCCGGGCGATGGTGGTGCATGCCTTTAATCCCAGCACTCGGGAGGCAGAGGCAGGCGGATCTCTGTGAGTTCGAGGCCAGCCTGGTCTACAAAGCTAGTTCCAGGACAGGCTCCAAAGCCACAGAGAAACCCTGTCTTGAAAAACAAAAAAAAAACAAAAAAAAAAAAAGAGGTAATTATTCCTCCCAGTCTATAACCTGGATTGCGGTGAGTGTGCTTTCCTCAAGTGTGCTCCCGTAGCCAGCTGGTTGGCCTTCTTACCCCAGAGCTGGTTTTCAACATGGACCAGAGATTTTATTCCCTTGACCAGGAGGAAAGAGCTTTCTCTTCATGCTGCCGTGACGAGAAAGACAGACTGAGGGACGAGCAATTCAAGGACAGCACAGGCTTTCTTTGGGCCTGTGGAGGGGCCTGTAGTCACAGCAAGCTTCCTGGCTGGGAGTTAGAGGGCAGAAAAGGGGAAGAGGGAAGGGAGCTGAGATCTTTCCCATTTGGGCCTGTGGTTAGTTAGCCATTGCTAGGGTTGGCTTGGGAAACTGTGACTTGTGAGCTGAAGAATGTCAGGTGATCAATAAACATCCCCTGTGATCAGCCCTTGCTGGTGGTCAGTGGGGGCAGAGGGCAAGAATCTAGAAAAACCAGTTACTTCAGCTCTGGGTATGTGTGTAGGCCATAGTGTGTGTGGAGTTCAGAGTACAGCTTGTGGAAGTCCTTCCAGCACGTGGGGTCTGGAGGGTCACACTTAGATGGTCAGGCTCCAAAGGCGATGACAAATGCCTTTACTCTCTAAGCCAAACCCTCTGGCCTTAATAATCCCAGCACAAGGGAGGCAGAAGCAGGCAGATCTCTGAGTTCGAAGTCAGCCTGGTCTACAGAACTAGTTCCAGGACAGCCAGGGCTACACAGAGAAACCTTGTCTGGAAAAAACAAAAACAAGAAAGAAAACAAAACAAGAAACTTCACCGAGTCCTATTGTCCATGTTGGCGTTCCTTCCACTTCCACTTTAAAAAATAATGCAGCCACACTGATGGAGCGCGAAAATAAAATACTGCAATATTAATCAAATTTCAGCAATGATACAATAAACTTTAGGGCCACTGCCTTTTAAATTAGGAAACAAAAGATGACTGGAACAATGAGCCTTTGGGCCTTGTGCTGCAACCAGGGCTCGTCAGGCAAAGTCCTTGGGTAACTTGTGCTCCCTCCGTGGGTCTATAAACAGAACAAAAATACAGCTAGAATCTGAACTCTGCGTATTGTCCAGGAATCTGGGTATGAATCATAGGAAGCTTCTGCATAATTCCTATCGTGATGCAATGTGTTCATGCATGCAAAGCTGCTCACAGCACTAGAGTTCTCTCTCTCTCTCTCTCTCTCTCTCTCTCTCTCTCTCTCTCTCAGACATTCCAGAAATATAATGAAAGGAACCTTTTCTACATCTTTGATTTAAAAAAATTTTTCCACCGTTGAGAATAGCTGTCTGTTCTCATTAAAGATTAGGCAGTGACAGGGGCCGGAGGGAAGCTAATTATCAACAAACATGCAGAGCAGTAAAGTGCAGTGAAGATACTGGAAGAGACTGTTTTACATTTCTTATCAAATTTCACTCACCGTAGAGCCCAGGGAACTTGAGTTTGGGCTAAGTTATTAGGAATGGGAGTAAAAAAAAATCTATGATATTTCTAAAAATCTTCCTTTCATGTACAAATAAATATTTACCTTTTCAAAATGATAACTTTCTCTTCCTCTGCCCTTACCGAAGGGAGTATGGACCACTGAGGATAACGGGAATCTCATGCTCTGACTTCATACCTCGGGGATTTCAGCCTCATTGCTGTCGTCTGCTACTGCCTATTATTTAGGATATGATGATGCTATCTTTTTATTAATTTCACGGTGGGCAGTGCTGTCAACCAATGAGATTACCCCACGTTTTGCAAGCTGTACATTCTAAATAAATAGCCTGCTATTTCACATAATTTAAAGATGCTATGCTATGCTATTACCATCAACCCCCACGTAGGGTGTCTTCATTTTAAATCTTTTTGCAGCAGCTTATTGAAGAGCTGAGGGTCTTCTGTGAGCAAATGTGTGTGTGATCAATTTGGCCTTCTACAAGCAGAATTACCAAATAATTAACAATGATAAATGATTATAATCCGAATGACTTTAATTATTACGAGTCACAATATGACTTTTGTGCTAACCATCAACCATGCACACATTCTGTAATATATTAGAGAGGCTTATTTCAGGAGTGGAAAGATGGCTCAGTGGTTTAGACCACTTGCTACCCTTGCAGCGGACCTGGGATCTCAGCACCCACATGGTGGCTCACAAAAATCTGTAACTCCACTTCCATGGTGTCCAATGCCCTCTTCTGACCTCTGTGGGCACTAGACACATACACACATGGAGGCAAAACATTCATATCAGGAAAATAAATATTTTGGAAAAAAAAAACATATGCTTATTTATTTCATCCCTTTAACACATACTAACCTGGTGTCTAGTACCTTCTAAGAATTGTCATCGTGGGATGTACATTACATCCAAACTGAAATGAAGCAATACCATGATGGACTAGATGATGATACATACTATTGAAAAGAATAAAATTAGGAAGGGAATTAAAAAAATATGTTTGTAGACAAGAGGTGCAACTTTATAAAGGATGGTCAAGGAAGACAGCATCTTAATGGGTCTTGAAGGAGGTGAGGAAATGAGATATAAATTTCTTTTTTTCTTTTGGCTTTTCGAGCTTTAGAGCCTGTCCTGGAACTCACTCTGTAGACCAGGCTGGCCTCGAACTCACAAAGTTTCGCCTGCCTCTGCCTCCTGAGTGCTTGGATTAAAAGCATGTGCCACCACCGCCCAGCAAGATAGGGCTTTCTAAGGAGACTCAGATGACCATGGTTTCAGCTTGTTTAGGGCTCTGGGCGTTTTCTAGAATGACAGATGTTTAACCCAAGCAGGCTAGGCCAGACAAATGATCGCTTTAGGACCACTTAAAACAGAACCCCCCAAAACAAAGGACCTGAGTCAGGAGCCTGGGGTCAGGAACTAGGAAGGATGCTAGTAGATCTAGAGGGGGTGAGGTCAGAAGCTGGAAGAAGGGTCACATTGTGCAGGCCTTGTAAATGTGCAGAAGTTCATCTAGAGCCTGTCCTGAGATCGATGCAGACACTCCCAGCTGCGGCCACAAGTGTCTTTCATGGTCCTTGTCCTTGGCTGAGAAACTTTCTCTCCCAGGGTACATCTCTTTCAAAGAGCAGCCGTGACCAATGACTGGCTAATTCGGACTGCAAAGGCCTAGTCCCCACCCTTAATTTGCTCCCCTCACGATTGGGTCAGGCCTCATTTGTAACTGGCTGCAGTTGAGTTTTTCACTTGGTAGCACACTTTTGTAGGTGGATCTCCCAAGAACGCTCCCTGGTCCTGATGCAGCCGTCAACCTTAATATCTGTGTTTAGGGCACTCGGCAAAGATGGCCTGGAAGGGGATTTGGAGAGAGATGATGTATCTCATGGTGGGCAGGCCTCTGATGAGTCCTGAAAACACTGAACCCTGAAATAGAGTTTTTTCCTCGTGTAGGAAAACATAAGTTTTATCATGACCTGTTTCAGGAGAGTCTGAACCTCACTACGATTATTGTACAGGAAGAGAGAACCGGGCAGTAACCCAGTTGGAAAGTTTAGGTCTGTTGAGTTGCTGGCATTTCCCCTTATGCCTGAAAATGTGGGCAGGTAGACAAAGTCTGCAGGAGATGCAGCCAAGTTCTTACGTTCCAGGATTGATTGCACCATCCATCAAATTCTTTTCTGGTACTCGGACTTCAGGTGTCTTCAATCAAGTAGTTCCACGAAACAACAGCAAACAAGAAGGATTTTTGCTCCATCCGTCTAAAAGTCAACTTACTGAAAATGTCCAATCACAAACGGCTTACCCCAGCCTAGCTCAGAACTTCATTTCCTGTAGGACCAGCCTTTGTAGGGAGTGGTTGGCAAGAGGACTGAAGAAATGCCTAACGAGAAAACAGTCATGTGTAGTGCTTTCTGGTCTCCTATACCAGCTCAAATATCCACCTTTCCCCAAAATAATCAGCTGCATTGAATATGCCAAGCATTTTCGTATTGGGGGCTTCAGTGAGGACTGTTCAGGCAGACAGGAGACTCCAAATTCGTGATCTCTGGGAGAAGAATGAATAAGAAAGCATTAAGTGAGTGGCTGCTCCCCCTTCTAGTGTGTCCAGGAGGCATCCTTTATCCCTTGGCTCTTATAATAAAACCTCATGGCATAAAAGCCTCTCTGACACACAGGTTATTTTCCAAATATAAATGAATTTTTATATGGTAAAAAATTCTAGAAATTAGAGGCTAGTTGTGCTTATTGTCTGTGTGTACAATATTAGCTGCGCAGCCCAAGAGATAAAGAAAGAACCTTGTACTTTCTCATGTATTTATTTATAAAGCCATTGGATAAATACTGCTGTGAAAGTAGATGGGTCAGGATTGACTTCTAAAGCCAGTCTACATGTGGATAGCATTTCTAGACCCTGGAAGGGGTCAACCCTATAACATAATGGGATTCTAAAACAGAAACCAGTTTGAAAATTTTCTTCCACTTAATTTTTCCAAATGGACAGTGGTGTGGACCCAATTCTGGGACTCACTAAACAGTTTCATGTATTTCGATAAGTAACTCAGTCTTCACAACACTGGCATGTTGTTATCAATCCGATGGGGCTGGGAGCGGAGCTGTTGCTCAGAGAACTGTTCACAGCTCACACTCATTAATGGACCTGAGCCAAACCGGACAACTACAAACAATAGGAGGCTGTTCCTCGCTTATTTTTAAATAAACTCTACATACATTCAAAGATTTGAAGTATACTGATGCAATACTTTACAAATAAGGCTTTGGGTCTTTTTAATTCAAATGCAGCTCCACACTCAATAGAAAACGCAGCAGCTAACAGACCCTGTGCTGTGCAGAGCTGTGCATTTGGGAGGCTCTGTTTTCCCTGATGAAGGAGTGAAGCTAAATGGATGCTGAGTGAGCCGGAAAGCAACAGAGAAGTATCTTCTGTTGCTGTGTATCAGAGGTTAAAGCCACATTAAAGCCCACTTGTGTGCTGAGCAAGAGCCAGGTTGGGTTTCCAGCGTCACAGTTCAATTCCACATGTTACAATGTTACAAGAGAAATCTCAGCTCAGCAAAAGATTCCAACAAAACCAGGTATTATTTAAATAACCATACTTTTCCCCCTTAGAATTAAAATCAAAATAATCACTGAATACTAGCGTTTTACATAATGTTGTCAATATAAAACAGCTGGGTGTGGTGATTCACATCTGTAATCCCAGCACTCGGGAGGCAGAGGCAGCTGGATCTCTGTGAATTTGAGGCTGTCCGTCTACAGATCCAATATAGCCAAGGCTGTGTAGAGTGGCCCTGTCTAAAAACACTAACAAAATAAACAAAAAATGCTAA
The DNA here is from genome assembly GCF_014885135.2 of Alexandromys fortis. Classification (NCBI taxonomy): domain Eukaryota; kingdom Metazoa; phylum Chordata; class Mammalia; order Rodentia; family Cricetidae; genus Alexandromys; species Alexandromys fortis. Next base: position 6,060,485 of record NW_026067898.1, read on the forward strand.
TAATAAAATTTGTCATTTTCTTTTTATCTCAGGAATTAAGATATCCTTTCAGCTACCAAAGCCAGATGGCTCTCTGCCCACTGTCTCCTGTGTCTGGGTTATCACCAGACAGGTTCCATTTTATCTTCCTGTTATGGACACTTTTCATCCAACACTTTACCATTTTACTGTGTGTTCTTTAGGAAATAAAAAAGTTATATTAGAGTTTCCTTAGTGAAGCTTGGCTATCAATGAGCCATGATACATACCACATGCACCAGCTCTACCTGCACACATGCATACACACTTGCATACACATATGTGAACAACCTTTGTCGGTAACAACCCTCACAAAAATCCTGTGTGGTATCTAAAATTAACATCCTTCTTATACAGCTGAGAACATGATGCAAGGAAATGAAGAACCTTGTTTAAGCTTGCTGGCCAGCCAGCCGTTCCTGGTCACTCACTGTGTGCCTAGGTCCCAAGGAATGACTCCGTCTTGACAAACAAAGAAGATAGTGACTAAGGAATGGCACCTGCAGTGGTCTCCATACTCATACATACACAGGTCCCTACATATTATCACACATGCATGCACACCTGCCCACACACATATGCACTTGTGCACACACACACAATCTTCACTATAACCATACTGCTAATAAATATACATACAGTACACAAATATTTTACATTAAGGGCACCCATATTTAAAAAGTCTTAAGTATTTTTGCATAGACCCAATCATAGAGTGTAAATACACTGACCCAAGACTGTGACAAATCTCTCTATTTGAAGGACTAAGTGTTAGCTTGACATCACAGAGAAATGGACTGGGCACTAAAAACAGACAAAGCAATGCCACTGCCATCGAAAGAGACGAGTTTTGAGAGTCAAATCAAGGGTTCCGGAAGCAGAAACAGTTACATTCAGCTGTAGAGCAGCATCAAGCTTCATATGTCAATATCCGCAAAAAAGCATGGCCGACAAAGAAGAAAATCAATATTCTTGGTATGCAGGGCGTTGATACCCATCAAGGGAAAAGCAACATTCTAATAGAAAAACCATGAAAGCACTGGAAAGACATTAGGAAAATAAAATACAAATAAAAATGTCAATAAATGCATTAATTTCTAATTCAGAAAATGCAAATTAGGAGGAAGAAATCTTTGCCTATTCACTTAGAAAAGATTTTCTCTTAAATACAGTTGTAAGTGCTAATGGGACTATCAGTTGGAATGGAGGGTTTGTAGCTTGTGCATATAAAGAGACTTTGTAACTCCTTAGATTTGACATGCAATCTCACCTCTAAGAGTATTTATTCAGGAAATAACCAAGGCCACATAGTATTATACACAAATGTGTCCATTACAGCATAATCTCTGATAGAAAAAAAATGAGTCGTTGGTAGTATTCACCAATATTTAAAAATTGAAGTTCATTTATCAAACACTGTACAGTCATTAAAATTTGTATGCAGAGATTATTTGTCTACATAATAGTGTTCGTGGAACACAATCAAATGTTAAAAGCAAGATACAACATTGTATCTTAGGTATGAGACAATTTTTCTAAAAATGGGTCTGTATTCACAGCTCATATTTTTTAAAAATACATCTGCAAAATGAGATTCCTGGTGGATTTTAGTCTTTATATTTAGAAGGTCTTTGGGATCATCTGCAATGAAAAGCTAAGTATCTTACAGCGAGGATCAATATTTTAAAAGCAACAAAAGCAACAGCGTCCAATGAAATGCAAGCTCATCAGTTGAGGCGACACTTTCGGGGACAGCCACCTTGCTTATATGAAAGCACCCACGTAGCCCCTTCCTCTGCCTGCCGTACCATTTGCCTGCTGGTAAGACATCACTCCCTTCACCATCTCTCATACCTGGCTGCCCTCTTCATAGTTTACCTGACTTTTTTCCTTTATTTTTTCACCCTTAAATTCAAAGCATAAAGTTGTCTTGATGGCCTTCCTTCAGTGGTACCTCAAAGAGCCTCCATCTTCTTACTAGAGTGGTGTTTCTAACCAGGCATGGTGATTCATGTCTGTAATTCTATCACTCAGAAGGCCGAGGCAGGGAGATTTTCAATTGGAAGACAGCCTGATCTACATGGTAAATTCCAGGCCAGCTTTGGATATATCTCACAAAATGGGGGGTGGGGGGCGGAGAGGTATTATTTCTAAACTTGAAAGATAGTCAGAAAAGAAGTAGAAGGAAGAGGCGTCTTCTTTTGCGCTTGTGATGGTTAATCTCAGTTGTCAACTTGATGGAGTCTAGCATCATCTACGAGACAACCTGCAGGCATGCCTATGAAAGCTGGCCTAGATTGGGTTATTTGGGGTGGAAAGACCCACCCACGACAGATCGCCTGCCCAGAGGTGAGCTGGGTTACTCGAGCATCAAGTGTTAATTAAGAGAATGTCCTACAGACTTGCTACAGGCCAAATCTGGTAGAGGCATTTTCTCAGCTGAGGTTTCTTCTTCTCAGATGACCCCAGGTTTTGTCAAGTTCACACACAAGAAAGCCAACCAGCACAATGGCTAGCCATATCAAGCACTGTAAACAGAGAAGAGGGAGAAAGTTCGCTGCCTGTGATAGTTAGGTAGTCATTGCTATCTTTTGAAGGAACCATTGCAGTGGATGGTTGGAGACTAATCATTTCCAGTTGAGATGCTCCTCCACCCCAATACAAGGACTCTGTCACTGAGTAGAATGAGAAAAGAACATCTTAGCTTGAAAGAACAAAAGTAAAAAGACAGAAAACCAAGTATGTAAACACAGAGGGAAAAAAGCACTCGTAGGACAATTTTAATGTCACATGGTAAGATTGGTTTATTGGAAGGTTTTAGTCCTTTTTCAAGTCACAAACATTCCAATGGTCTCTTGGCTTACATGTTACATTTATGTTACTAAGATGAAGAGCTTTTCCTGGTCCTGCCATTTTTCCAACCGCCCCTCTGTGTGTCCCTCAAAGAACATAGTTATCAGAATAATCTAAGGTCAGTCTCAGGGTCAGCGTGCCGAAGGCCCGGGCAGTTTATCCTTGGCTGGCAGGATTGGCGTCAGCCACGTGTAGCCAGGGCCCTTTCATTGCCCCATTCTGATTGTCTTCCATGACTGCTTCCACACTGCTTGATTTTTACATATGTTCTGCCTGCTTATTTTGTATTGCATCGTATATAATTGCTTCTGTCCTCCAACTTGTCAATATTTATGTTTAGTTGTCCCCAGAATTTGTTTTAGTCAATTATATTTTTTAATCTATACACTTCTTAATTCTTAGTTTCTAAAAGTCTTGTCTAGACTGTTTTCAAATGTGCCCCATCTTTGAGGGGCGCCTCATTCATGGCTTGTTTTTCGCGGTTGCATCCTTTATTTCCTACAGTGTTTTGTAAGAGATGCTTCACATTCTTTGCCTGATAACTCCAGTGATTTAAATTCCTGCTAGACTGGATCTGAGGTTTGTTGGATACCCTCGTGTACTGCTGGTTGATTATAAATCATGTTTAGTCGATATTGGTCTTTACGAATCCTGAAGAACTGTACTGAGGATGTGTTTTTCCAGATCCTTCCCTCTGTGTGGAGCAATGTTCTCTGGGACTTCTGGGACCCATTGCACAGTCTCAGGCTTTATGGGGTACCTGCTTTCCATTAATCCCCACCAGGCTCCTTTTCTGGGTGCAGCTGGCATCAGGTCAGTCTGCCCTGCAGATTAAGGCCCTTCTCCGGTTTTTCCTACGGTTTGTATGGCCCTAGAAGCACATTTTAGAGCAAAACAGACTTTCTTCCTGTTTTCTTGTGCCCCCTCCCAACCCCAGGCTCTTCTATTTCATCGTAAATATTCTTCATAACCTTGCCAATAAGCTCTCTGTTGTTACGTGCAATGCTCCTTTTCAGTCTCAAAGTACTTACTGTCATGGTTAATTCTATTATTTATTTTATTTATAAAGAGTCTACATAGCCCTGGCTATCCTGTAACTCCCTATGTAGACCCAGCTGACTTCTACCTCACAGAGATCCATCTGTCTCTGCATCATAAGTACTGGGATTAAAAGCATGTGTACCAAACCTGGTCGTGAGGGTTCTTCTTAATCATCAAACTTTCCTGGTTTGTGGTTGCCAGGTAAATATATGGTCAATCTTTTTTTCTAGAGGTTTCTACAAGAGTGTACTTTGAGCAAAGCAGACTGGGTGGGCTTCACCCAATCAATGGAAGACTTGAAAGGCATAGGAGTCTGTCTTCTATAAGCAAGAAGGAATTCAGGAAGGAAGGAAGGCTTTAACTCACTATGGACAGACACCTCATGACTTCCTGGAACTGCTGGCTGGCCCTCCTGCATGTGTTGGTCTTCTCAGCCACCATGACTACATAAACCAGTCCTTAACAATCAACCTTTCTGTTTCTCTGTGTTTTTTGGAAAGTCCCAACCAACTCTCATTGTGTTAGCAGTGTTCTACAGTGCTGGTCACGGCTTCTTCTGAAAGATGCTTTCTCTTGTGGTTTTTCAGGAGTATTCTCCAACCTCATTGGCTGCTGTTTCTCAGCCTTACTCTCTCTTCCTTGTCCCACTCACCCAGAGCTGAGTGCTTGAACCATTCTCAGCTCTTGTTGCTGAATCTCACGATGCTAACACGGTTTACTCACTGATATACCAACAAATCCCAGTGATTGTTCCTAGTCCTAGCCTCCCATCTTTAGATTCTCGTGCACAGCTGCATATATAGTCTCTGTTAAATGGTGTCAAAGCTAGCATCTTTGAGACAAAGTTAGTGAATTCTGTCTCTCTCTAGAGTGGATACCCTCACCATCTTCTCCATAGAAAGTTGGATATTACTATTCTAGATGCTTAGGCCCCAAACATTGCCCCAAACATTGCCCTTATCTCTAGGTTTTTTCTTCTTTCCTTCCTTCCTTCCTTCCTTCCTTCCTTCCTTCCTTCCTTCCTTCCTTCCTTCCTTCCTTCCCATTCCATATGCAGCATGTCAGAAAATCCTGATACATTTTCTTTAACATAAAAACAGTCTAATCACTTCCTCCATCCTTGTTGCTCCCGCGTAGGCATTCCTGAGTAACAGCTCTCACTTTTCACCTTTCCCCTGTTCCCGGGCTTCTATTCCAGTGACATTCATTCTGACTGCACAGAACGGTCTACAAGATCAAACCCCACCCATCACCCCTCCCTCTGCCTCCAACTAGTCAAAGTTTTTAACTTGCCCAGAGGGGAAGATTCTTTGTTTATAATTGCCCAAGAGACCATTTCCTGTCTCTTCTCCCTCCCATTTCCTCTACCTGCTGCCCTAGGGTGGTGTTGTCTCTACTCCTATGGTTTATGGTTGTGGTTATGGTTGGTTCTCTGCTGGAAGTATTCTTCCCACGGATGAATGTTCTCATTGCCCAGCCCTCACCTTCTCTAGTCTTTGCTCAAGGCCTCCCTTTTTTTTTGGGGGGGGGGGAGGAGTCTCCCAGATCATAGCATCTTCTTTTCCATTCTCTGTACACGGCGTTTATCCCATTATTGGCCATTTGATTTTTTGAAAATGTATTTTCTGCCTCTCCCCTCCCCACCGTGCTTGTTCCATCGTGGAGGATTTTTATTTCAGTGTGTGTGGTATTCTCAATCCTGAATACAACTCACGAACAATGAGCATTCCATAAATACACGTTGAAGGAGCGAAAAAAGATGGCTGCGAATATCACCAGAAAGAGTCTAGTCTCTGATTGTTTGGGGGTTATAATTTGTGCAGTCGATTTAGAGATTATATGTCTTCCCGTAAGCCATCCACTTGTCACTCACAGCAAGTGTGTTTAGCCCCTAAATCTTGCTTGATTTCAGTCATTTGAATACCATGGCTTGGTTCTGCAGGTTGTGTTTAACCCTGAATACAAAGCGCTTCTCTTTTTGATCGTACCTGTAAGTGTTCGTCATTCAGCCACAGCAGGAATACTCAAAATTCTCCTTGAGCTATCACATTCTTCCCTGCTTCCCAGCCCCTCTATCCGCTCTCTCCTTGTCTCAGTCTAGAAGGCTCTGACTCTTTCTTTTTCATTCAGTCGAAGTTCAGAGCCTCCGCAAGCAAACCTTTCACCAGACACCTGGCCGTGACTCACGTCTGGGTCCTGGGAACACTTTGTGTGGAGTTCAGTTACAAGTCTACTATGTATCATATTGCAGTCTGTGTGTTTGGGCTGCTGTGTCTCAGTCAGACAGAGAGCAACATCAAGCCATCCTCGTTTTCGTTCCCAGGTTTGCAAAGCACCAGAGCGCTCTATTTTCCGCCACACGAACAAAGCCATCTTTGAATTTACTCTTTTCTTAGGCTTCTTTCTCACTCCAATTCTTTTCAAGTAAAACGTTTAAAAGTTGCTCACGTGCATTTTCCTAAATGCAGTCGGTTTGACCGGAACATACAATCTTGGGATGGCTGTGGGGGTGAGCACACCCTTATTGGAAGGAGGCAGAGGACAACAATTGCAGAAGAGCCCCCAAACCTTCTTCATTCGGTTGCTAAGCTAAGCACAGGCAGCTCTTGCCCTGCAATTTGCTGCTGTGGTTTACATAGAGAAGACTAGATACAGAAAATACAGGATTTTAGATTGGGCATGGAAGTCTGCAGTTCCAGGGAGGCTGGGGCGGAAAAATTATGATGAGTCAAGGAAGGCGAGGCTGTGTAATAAGATCTTGTCTTGAAAATTTTTTCTTCCTCATTGTGAATGATGCTAGGATACATTGTTAGTGTTTATGAAAAGTTTTTCATAGAAAAGTTACGTTTTAGAATAAAATGGTTGAGGAGCATGTGTGTGTGTGTGTGTGTGCAGTAGCTTCTGTTTTGCGTGCTCCCAGAGAACAGCACTTTCTTCTTGCTTTTCTCCAAATTGAACACAACACCCACAAGGCATGAACCTAATTTGTGTTTTGAGTGCACTGATGCACAGGGCCAGAGTCAAGTAACCCCACACCCTAAGAAGTGGCTCTAACCCAGGATGACACAATCTGTGTTTGTCCCTATCGCCAACTTAAAAAAGAAAGAAATTGCTTAAAGGCCCTTTGTTACATAATAATGTTGTATTCAGACAGAGAGGGAAAGTTAGAGTAACACAAAAGGCAATTCTTTCTGTTTTCCATTTTATCCAACCCTCCAAATCAATTCTTTGCCTCTGTATCGACAGCGCTTCCTGGGGCTTTACGCCCTGTCATGGAACTTCCCATGGGCTGCCATTCAGCTACTGGCCACGGGTTTTATGCACCTCTCCAGGGCAGTGGAAAGAACCACATGTGGGAAGAAGCCGGCTGATGGGTGGAGATTATTTCCAAATGTGGTTTTGTCCCTGTTTGGCTAAAAACAAAACAAAGAAAAGGAAAAAAAAAAAAAAAAAAGGTAGATAAACAAGAGAGTCATTTCTGACCATGAGAGAATTAAATTCAAAAGGGGCCACTTCCGGCTCCAGACTCCAGGCTCAGGCTTTCCCAGTCCTGAACAGAACCTGAGGGTTTGAGCTCTGCAGTAAATATTCTTGACCTTTCCATGCAGGCTGGTGGCTGCGGCACATTAGGAAAACAAGAGGAGCCAACTGCGTAAGGTGGACTGGGCTCCCCTTCACATTCTTTCCCATTGACTAACGCATAAACAGAAGCCTGTCGCAGAAGCGTAACTGGGAGAACACCTTTTCAACGTGGCGCCTGTTGCACTACGCAGATTGATGAGCATGTCTTTTACCCCCTCAGCGGTGAATAAAACGTGTTTGGAATTAAAGTTTTTAGACAGATTTCAAGTAATAACTAAAAGCAGTCTGATGGCCCAGACTCTCCTGTAGTTTTGTCCAGCTGGCACAGGCTGACATAAGGATTTTTCTAGAGTCTATCAGCAAATCAGAAGACGAGTACTTAAGTACAGGATTTTCATATAAAATAAGAAGACCAGGAACGATTTACATTATCGGTCTAGTAGTTGATTGAATATATAAAATATTCCACACAAATCATCTCTAGTGATGTCTGCTTGGAGAAGCACATCTGGCCTTGGCAGGGCTCTTCTCTGGTAGTCCTTTCTTTATGGCACTATTCCTAGCTTCTTAGGGGTCAACTTCCTTGCGTGGTGAGAGATGGTTTCTCCACCCCTGGAAGCCATTTTTGTTCTCTCATCCACAATGTTTGGCCATTCATGAAATCAATATATCAGCAGTTTCATTAGCCAGAGGGCGAGCAGCGATTGGTTCTTGGAGCTCAGCCGTTGCCATCGGGAACAGGCAGCTTTGGTAGTGGACAGACTGCAGACGCATCTGAGCGGGACAGACGTGACAGCAGCAATGAGAGATTCTCAAGTCTCTGAGATCCCCAGAGATACATTTCTTCCCTCAGGGCTCTGAGTTGCCCGAGGGTTATTCTTGAATGCCTTCATCTTTCTGCTTGAATTCAACGCAAATTAGTTACTTACTTGTGGAGCTGGAACTCAGAGAAAGCCATTTCAACATACACTGCATACCTAGTACTCATTGGAAGAAATTCTATTGAGCATGGGAGGTGTACAGCATGGACCTCACTCATTTGCTATAGCCTACTATTGAATTAATTAATGCACATATGTTGTCAGAAGTATTTGTAACTATCGCTTGAACATTGGGATCATCATTTGGCATCCTTTTTTACTGCACAGCTAAAGCTAAGATTAATTAAGAGTGAAGGGAAGTATTCATCAAAATTACAGGTTTTTCCTGTCTGAAATTTTATTTTAGCTCTCAGTATCTTTAAGGCACTGTTGATGCTTAAGGGGGATACTTTGTATTGTGCATAAGTTATTAACATGTGCTTATAGACAGATAGCTGATAACACAGATATCTATATACCTTCTATTCAGGTCAACTAGTAAACAGGAGGTCTAGATCCAAGGCTGTGATATTTTACACTGACGCTGGAGTTGGGTTTGTTGCTTAACCTCTCTATGCTCCATGAAAAAAAAAAAAAAAGACATTGGAATAGAGGAGAGGGTTTCCCACTTCAAAAAAAAAAATCCTATGACCTCATGACTAGAAAAATAAGTCGGTTTTGTTTTAAAATGCTTTGATGTTAGCAATAGCAGCAGCCAGATAGTACTTTTTACTGTTTCATTTGGCTCGTTTATAAGACAAACAAACAAAAGCAACAAAAAAAGCAAGTGGGGAAAATAAAGCCAGTTGACACATAGAGAAACAAACTTACCGCAGCCTTAGGAAAACTTCCTGGGGTAAAGGACTCCAAAGTCATTGGCTTACCTGACCAGCTGGTGAGAGGAAAAAATGAGCCAACAACCTAACTTAAAGTTATGTTCATAGCATAATGGAACCATGAAAGAATACTTTTAAAAGATGACCCAGTTTTTATACCTGTCTCATCGAAAGGGAGAAATTCTGACCTGGAAATTAAAATGTCCTATCTAAAAATGATAAAGTTAGATACTCCACCATTTTTGTAAGATTATCAAACATTTTTCTTAAACAATTTAATGATGTATCATAATGTCATCTCATTTGGCAATTTTCTCCCCCCCCCCCTTTTCTTCAGAACTGGGGAATTGAATCCGGAACCTTAGGGAATGGTATCCAGCCTAGTACTCTACTGATGAGGCTCATGGTCTTTCCTACTAGGACAATTTCCAAATTTTGACTTTTGACATGTTAAAAACAGTTCTGGACGACTTTCTGTTTTTTGTTTGTCCCTGAAGGCCAGCTGTAGGAATAATGCCTCAAGTCCAGAGCTACAGCGGGACCTCCCTCAGAGGTTTGGTTGTTGTTTACTTGCTGTGAAGAAGGCTCAGAGTCCGGCTTTGGATGCTCGAGCCACATTTCCTGACATCTGCTCCCATCCCACCTGCCCCTCGAGGACTCCCCAGCTGCCCGGCTCCCCCTGCTTCCACCCAGTCTCCGTGTTTGTTTGTCTTAATCCCAGGCATCTGCTCACACACAGGCAGTGTCTCCTCCTCCTCCATGGAACCTTCTCCCTGAGTTCTTCCCTAGCCCAGTTAGAACAAATGTACTCCACTCCCTGGACATTCTCTTTGCTACACTGTTTCTTCCAGCTGGCAGGCTTCTGGTAGGCCACGTGCTTTTCTTATTTATTGTGCTTACTCTCTGCTCCCTCCACTGGAATACGTGATCCCCAAAGCAAAGTTGTTGTGTTGGGTTTGTACTGTAACCCCAGTATCTAAGGCAAAGTGGGTACCTGAAAAACGTAAACACGAGTGAGAACAGACATCCTTTGCCTTCACAGAGTGGCTGACCTTAGCTTCTGTCGACTAGTGCTATGTTGGCTTCTTCTTCCTCAGGTGGTTGCTTGATTGGACCAATTTTTTTGGACTGAACTTTTTTCACCAGGTCATTTTTTGAAAAAGTGTGATCTGTCTGCTCATCACAGTAGAAATCAGTATTAGCTAGGGGCCACACACATAGCCCAACAATACTTCCTGGGGACACCCCTTCAGTAAGGCTAGCTATGGGAACTGTAATTTCTGCAGGAAGCCACCTTCAGTGTTGCCTAAATGTTCCAATGCTCCAGGCAAAAGGCATTCACAACACTGCTCTGCTTTACCTTGGTGAATTTGTCAGAGGCCCAAACATACCACGCCTGGAACATTCTCATAAAAAGTGATTTCTGGCATTCATTTGTTGGAAAAAGAAAACAAGATGAGTTTAGGAATTCACATCCTTTAAAATGATATTTAAATGCAGTTTTAAGAAGCCCAAGGGAAATCGTCCGGGAAAACATGGCATTTAGAAACATTTTACTTAAAGTTTCCTTTGGATCTTTGTCCCTAACAAATGGTCTTCTCCCTACACACTATGTGGCTGGCAGGGGCTCTCAGTGCAGAACATCTAGAATGATATTTAAGAGGCACTAATGTAAAGATCTCCTCAGAGCTGCAAAAGGCAGTTTGGAGAAGATATGTTTTTACCACAGTGTCTATGGTAAAGCCTTAAAAAGATTTGGGGATAATTTTGCTTCTTTTTAGTTGATGATACCTTGATAATGTAAGGAAAGCATAGGGAGGTACCAAAGCACTCATGTAATATCAAGCCTGGTTTGGAAATGCCATCCTTAGCAGGTGGAACTGGAGATTCTGTTCTGGGTCCAGTGTAAGAGGCACTTGCGAGATGGGGCAGTTGGGTAGTGTGTAAATGAAGGGCACGGATAAGGGAGAAGACACTGTGATTGCTGTTATCAAGTGTTCCCAAGGTTGCACACAGAAGAACCTGGACGTTCTGTTCCCAGAAACAAATTTTAGTTTTAGATTCAGGCTTGTGGACACTTTGATATACTTCATTTCATACTCTATCATAATGATTTATAGTGCAATCATTGTTATTACTACTCCCTTTTTGGGGTAGTCGCTGGTAGTGTTTGTGTTTGTCCAAGGTCACAGAGCTAGGAAATTATAGACCTTGCCTACTCTACTTAGAATTTAAGCCAGGTGATGTTTCTACCAACACCATTGTCTACTCACTAAGTTTATAGAGACACACAGTTCAGTTCCACATAGGGGACAGCAGGACCTTTCAGAGAAAAACGACACTGTTAGGGAGGGAAGGTCACTGGGAGCTCAACCAAAGGATACATACTTGCTTTCCAAGGATCTGCTAATTCCTCCCTTCACACGCGCGCACACACACACACACACACACACACACACACACACACAGAATCTACAAATGCTAACACAGAACCAAAGACCTCTGGATGAGAGGACGACTTGAGGACGCTCATTTTGTCAGTCGGTGAGAGGCGCAGCGCCTTCATTCTGTGAATTCATAGCCTGAGACTTTCCCTTTGTTTCTGTTCATTTCTCTCGTCCCCTTATCAAGTAACTGGGTGACCTGGCATGGAATGGGCGGGTAGTTAAACAGTGCATACGAGAGTCGGGGCGGTGTAAGTTACCAGGGTGGATTCTCAGGCATGCTCTTGTGTTATTAGGATAAGCAAAGAATGTGAGTGGGGAAAACAGGCTTTAAAGGGAGAAGTGGAGAGTCCTGCAGAAGACAGGGAGGAAGGAAAATCACGCTCGAGTGGCCATTTTGTTGTAGTTCCTCCTCTTCAAATAGACTGATGCTTAGTACACTTTTTTTGTTGTTGTTGAATAGAAAATGGCTTAACGCCAGGCGGTGGTGGTGCACGCCTTTAATCCCAGCACTCAGGCAGAGGCAGAGGCAGGTGGATCTCTGTGAGTTTGAGGCCAGCCTGGTCTACAAGAGCTAGTTCCAGGACAGGCTCCAAAGTTACCGAGAAACTCTGTCTCAAAAAACCAAAAAAAGAAGAAGAAGGAGAAGAAGGAGAAGGAGAAGGAGAAGAAGAAGAAGAAGAAGAAGAAGAAGAAGAAGAAGAAGAAGAAGAAGAAGAAGAAGAAGATATAACCAGACCAGTTAGAGAGAAGCTCCCTCGTGTTGTGCACTGTGCTGTGTTCTGGGGAACGCAGAATGAACAACGAGGTCAAACCACTTTCCTTTAAAGGTTCACACAGCTCGGGAAGGAAAGACCACCAAAGAAAGAAATGCGACAAAAAAAAGTGCTGAGGATAACCACAGGAAATCAGGGGCTCTGTGAGAGCAGAGAGGAAAGAATGTCTGATTTAGTTTGTGGGGAAAGATGTGGGCTGGTGAAAAGGGTGCCTGTAAGCCAGCCGAGGAAGAGGAAGCCATGTCTTGTCTTTGGGGATGGGAGTTCATTCACCTGGTTAAGTGAGGGATACATCTCACGTGCAAGGAACTATTGGAAACATAGCCTCTTGTGGAATCTGTGCAGTGTGTGGGCCTGGAAGGACAGACACTTGAGTTGAAGCGGTAGAGTTATCAGGTTCTAAATGGGCTTGTCTATTGCCCATTGCCCGATGCAGCCTCTGAGGATTTTAGACACAGTGCTGGGCTCCGTTTCTGGAGGGTTTGTCGGCAGTTACTTGGAACTCAAGCAGAAGTGAATCTTAGAAGGCTGTGGCCCTCACGTGGTAAAGAGCAGGACTTCTTAAGCCAGGTAGCATTAGATACACATCGGTCCCCTAGAATTAAGAGGAAGAAATCTCTCTCGGGTTTTCAGCCAGAGAGCTTTAACAGAAAGGGCTGGGTGTTATTTGGAATGGAAAGCGTTTATCAGCTGAGATGGGGATACTGGGGTGGTAGTGTGAGAGCTAGGGAAGGCCTGGAATTGGGACCATGTGGCCATTGCGGTTTTGAGTGGATGACTCTTTTGAATTGAATTCAGGAAATGACCTAAAAGTGACTTGTGCAATAAAATGAGAAAGAAGACTCTGAAGCAATCATGAGAAAGCCCCATTTGTGAATTTTGGATCATCCAATGGAACGGTCCCCAGAGCCAAACAAAAGTCTCCAATCCCACCCAGCCCTTCCAGCAACCCTTTCCCCTCCAGCGTCCCACCTTGGGTATATAAGGGACCACCGGCATCCCAGCACACAGGGGTCACATTAGACCAAGGGGGACCACGGAGACCACGGGAGGGGGGAGGTGGATGAAACAGGAGGAAACAAGGTGTCAGGGCCACTCCAGCTCCAGCCACACTTCCTGACCCCCGGCCGGGGCTGCTTCCACCACCCACGCGGCCGGGCTCCTCCCGGTGGGGACCACGGGACGTCAATCCCAGGCGCCCCGCCCCCTTCCGTGCCGGGCGGGGTCTCCGCGCCGCCGCCACGGGCGCACGCGAGGTCGCGCGGACGGGGCCTGGCCGCGGGTGCCGGGAGGTGGCCGGGCCACCCGCGCCGCCGCCCCCCAGCCTGACGCACGGAGGGCCGGGCAGCGATTTGCCGCGGGCCCGCCGCCCGGGCCGCTCCGCCCCCGGCCCGCCTCCCTCCCGCCTCGCCCAGCTCTCCGCCCGCCGCGCCGGCGTCCCCGCGTCGTCCCCAGCGCCCGCCAGCCCGGCCCGCGCCAGCCAGGTGAGTGCGGCCGCGCGGGGCGAGGGAGGCGCAGGCCACGCGGGACAGGGACGCGCGTGGCGCGGGCGGAAGGCCGGGCGCGGCCTCCCCCCTCCTTCCATTCCACGCCGCCGGCCGGCCGGTCCGCGCCCGCCGCAGACAAAGCGCCCGAGGTGCGAGCCCCGCGGGCCCTCTCCGCTCCCGCCGCCTCGGCCTCGGCCCGCACCCGTCGCGCCCGCGTCCTGGCGGGGTCCCCGGGCCCCGAATCCAGCAACAGGTTTGAGTGTCAGCCTGGATTCACGGGGTCGTCTCCCCCCGACCCCTGCCTCGCGTGCGGGCATCCCGGGCAAGCCCCTGCGTCTCTGCGTCCCGGCCCGCTCCTTTGTGTGCGCCGGTGGCAGCCGGTGCGGGACGCGGGCTGCAGGGCCCGTGCTCAGGGGTCGCCCGTAGGACTCGGCTTCCTCGGGGCCTGCGGGCGGGCCACTGCCTCCAGCCCTAGAGGGCCACAAAGGGAGGCCCGAGGTACTTGGCCAGGGTGCGGGGACAGTGTCCTCTGGAAGGAAAGAGAGCTGCGGTCTGCCTAGCTCTGGAGGGGATGGTGGGATTCACGCTGTCTGCGGCAGGGGCGTGCAGACACTGACAGCCCCGTGGCTCTCCCAGCTTTGACATCCTCTCACACGTGGCCCTGAGCCAGAGAAGTTGGGAGCGCTGCTGTGGGGATCACTCGGCAGCTGCTGTTTGACAGGTCCTAGCCGTCTTCAGGTTGTGTATGAGTCCAGCATAACCCTCCATATGCCTGCCAGTAGCTTGACAAGCTCTCACATTCAAATTGGCACCCGGGGTACCCCAGGGTGGAAAAATCCATGTGGTTTTCTTTGGTTGGATCAATTTTATTTTCTTAGTGGGATGGATTTACCCCCCCATCCAGGAAGAAATCTCAATAAAGAACAATTTATCTTTGTTTACAAGCCTCGGGTCTCGTCACACCTCGCTGGCTTCATTAGTATGCTATTTTAGTGTAACAATACTAAATAGAAGGAAAATATCTTCCTTTTGCGTTAGGCAATAAAATTCTTTCTTTGTTCTAGAACCAGGAAGCCTTTACACATAATACTTTTTGTGGCTAGAACTTGGTGGCTGCCTTTACTCTGTGACAAACAGCAAAAAAAAAAAAAACTCCAAAGGAATTGCAAAGCATTTACACTTCTCTATTGATTGTTTTTGTATCTCAAATTCCAGGAAATCGGTTTGCTGAATATGTATTCAGACATTCCAGATGAAACCTAACCTTAGCAACTGGCCCTAATCTGCGCGTTTAAAGAGTTTACCCGCATTTCAGCCCCTGTGAATGAGCACTGGACTAGTCCACGGGAGAGAATAGGGTGCAATGGTGGACATAGGAGTCTCAAAATACATGCAGAACATGCAGCAGAAAAGTTGGGTCTACCAGGGTTTCAGTTGATTGACAGGTACCTAAAGGAGGTATTTTATACAGGCTCTCTTACTAATGATGTATCTGAAAAGTTAGAAAAAATTGCGTTTTGATATAACATATTATAATTGCATTTTGATCTTATATATACATATACATATATGTGTGTATGTATGTATTCTATAAGGATTTCCTTAGAACAAACACAGTCTATAAAGTTGATTTTTTTTTTTTAGGGAGTAAGATTATACCCGATTAATCTGGTTTGTACAGTTTCTTTGGAATAGGTTCACGTTATTAAAAACACCACTTGTGTGTAATATCTAACTTCAGAAAACTGTTTTAGCTCATGTAGGCAAACAGGAGTAATCTCTTGGGAAAAGTAGGCCTTTAACTTAGTGAGCTGGTGAGTGTTTGTCAACTGAACTCAAACTAGACTTACCTGGGAAGAGGGAGTCGCAATTAAAAAATTGTTTCTTATCAGATTGGCCTACTATAGGTAAGTCTGGAGCTTTTTCTTGGTTACTGGTTGATGAAAGAAAGCCCAGTTGACAGTGGGCTGGTGGTCTTGGCTTATGTGATAAGAAACCAAACTGAGCAAGTCATGGAAGCAAGCCAGTAAGCAGCGCTCCCCCCATGGCCTCTCCTTCAGGTCCTGTCCTGTATTCCTGCCCTGGCTTCTCCATGATGGACTATAACTTGTGAAGGAAATCCTCTCCTCCCAAGTTGGTTTTGGTTAGTTCCGGTCTCACAGTAACTAAAACCTAATTAGAATAGAAAAGCAGGGTATCTTTTAAGAGAAAGGAGCAGAAACTTAGTTTCTGTGTAGCCTTGAGATATTTTTCATGCCATAAAATTTACCCTTACATTGTACGGTTTTGTAGTGTGTGTATATTAACAGGATTGTGTAATCGTCACACAGTTAAGCAGGCACTACTTTTCCATTTCCATGCCTCTGGATTTGCCTTTTCTGGACATACCATGAACGGAATTATGCATTGTGTGGTCCTCAGTGCCTCTCACGTCGCTTGCCGTCAGTGTTCATATCATAGCATTGCTATTTTTATGGGAGAATAATATTCCATTGTGTGGATATACCGCAGTTGATCGTTTCAACTGATGCACATTTGGGTTGTTTAATACTTCAGTGCATACTCATTCTCAAATATTTTATGAACGTATTTTCATTTCTCTTGGGACTGTACCTCTGTGTGGAACATTTGGTCACATGGCGACAACTGTGTTTTGAAGAACCATTGCAAAGCTTCTATGCATGGGCAGTCTCATCACCAGTGCATGCAGGTTCTACTGTGTATTTATGGTGATGACGCGCAGAGCCTTGCAGTGTGGGCACCTTACCAGCTGAGCTTCACCTCCGTACACGAGGCTCCTGCTTTTTCCACTGGTTATGTTTGTCTTTGTGATGAGTCCTCTCCAGCCTAATGGTTGCCAAGTGGTGCGGGTTTTATTTACATCTCGCCTTTTTGTTTCTCTTGGTATTTGTATAATTTTCTTTGGAGACATGTTTAGAGTTTGTCTTCACGGGTATTTTTATATTTGATTTCTAAGTCATGCTTGAAGGTTGATTTTATGTAGTTTACTGGTAGGTGCAGAAAGATTCTATGATCTGCTTGTTTTCTAAGCCTTACAGTTGGAGACAGGGTCTTAATGTGGACTTGTGGTTTTTGACTTTACTTCCTGCATTCTTTTACTTGGTGAGGCATGCAGAATTATGTTTTGCTTGGTTAATAAATGATAAAGCTGGGGGGAAAAATTAAACCAGACGAAAGGAAGCAAGTATATGAGCATTCTGTTTTGCTACCAGATTTTACCATGCTTCTAAAAAATAGGTAGATTTCTTCCACCCTAATGGAGGGAGGGCATGGTTTCCTTATTTCAGGTGGAGAACCAGGGTCATGGAATGTCTAGCATCTGCTTCTTCGTGCCCACCTGATCCTAGAGCCCTGTGTTCAGGCTCCCAGACAGGTAGCCTCTACATTCAGTGGCTTCTATTTTCCCGTTAATTTATTCCCTCTAAGACTAAAGTGATTGTGCAGTTTTGTGCAAAATATAATTATGTTTCTCTGGGTTAAACTGGAATTAAATTTTGTTTTGGAGGGTGCAGTTTCACTTTGAAGTATTGGTTCTTATTCCAGCTTTTATGCACCCCTAAAAGTTCACACGTGTGAAGAATTCTCAACTGCTTAGAAGCTAGGTAGGGATCATATAGTATTTATTCTTCATGGCAAACTCACTGTGAAGTGTGTTTGATACATAAGCAGGGACTAACATTTGTCAAATAAGCAAGTCTATATTTACTAATTAGGAAAAATGGTATTTTTTTAAAGTATAAGATTTAGAAAATCTGGAATGGATAAAAACTAGAAGTTAATTCTCTCAGTACCATGTCTTACGGAAGTCACGGGTCTGTTTAAGAACATGGTGACTAGCATGCTCGTTTTCCAACTTAGTAGACACACATAGTAGCTGGACCATGGGTGTCTGATGAATGAGCAAAGAGCCTCTCTGAATAAAATAATTAGAGTTTGCTGTACTAACTAGAGCAGCTCTAGGAAAAGAATATTTGGGCTCTGCTTTTAATTTATGTGTTTATTTATCAGACATGGGACATGCCAGTTACAAAAACTGAAAGAATGATGGGGATACAGAGATGATGCTGAGCATCTGTCTCCTTTCCCGTCCCATCTCTTTACCCCTTTACCCCTGCGGGCTCTCCTGCCTCGAGCATCATCTGTCAACACTGTCACTCACATTTCTGTACCTGCTGTATTCTTGCACTTGTGTGTGTGCTTAAACACGTCCACGTGACCACATGCACAGCCATGCATTCACAGGCAGCTCTTCTTGCACAGATGGGATCATCACATCCATGTATCTTTTGCTTTTCATTTGAACACGTCAAGACTGCTGCATCTGTAGTCACAAACGATGAACATGATAATTATGTTCCCTCGCAGTTCGCCCTGCCTGGTTTTGGTGTCCAGATTAAACACTCTCCCTGTTGCTGAGCGCTGGGACAGCTGCAGGTGCCTGTCTGTCCTGTCAGTATGAGTTAGCTAGCTATCACCTGACACCTGTGGGGAGCAGGGTGCTCGGAGAGGACCTTTCTGATGTTCCCATTGTTTTTGGAGTATCAGTTTTCAGCACTTGCTTCCTGTTACACTTTATGAGTTGATGGAGGTAGATGATTAACCAAGGCAGTATATGTAGGGTCAGAGTGGCCTTTCTCACAGAGAATGGTAACGTCAAGTCCTCCGTGCCTGCTGACTGGCTGTGGATCGTAGGTGAGCTTCCTACCCCTCCAGACTCCCACTGTCTTCTCAGAGTTCAATATTTTCTACCCACAGGGTCTGGGAGTCTTAACTGAGATATGGGGTCATATATGAGAGAGCCAAGTAGTTGCCTGTGATAGAAATGAAAAGGACTGGAGATAGAGTTTAGTTGGTAGAGTTTGCGCATAACATGCTTGACGCCCCTGGACTGAGCATACATAACCAGGAGTGGTCGCACATCCTGGAATACCGGTACTTGGGAGGTAGAGGCATAAAGATCAGAAGTTCAGTCCTTGGCAGTAGGGAGAACTTGAGGCTAGCCTGGCATACATGAAACCCTGCCTCATGGGAAGCGAAAAGAGGGGTGAGGGGGTATTAAGATTTATCAATGTTTGATGCCAAGCCTGATGTAGAAAGTTTGATCCCTGAGACCTAGGAGAACCAGTTCCTACTAGTTTTCTGTGACCTCCACAAATCACCAGAGCAGATGTTGCCCCTCACCCCCAAGTCAAAACTGAAGTGAAAAAGAAAAAAAAAAAATCAAACGTTTCCTAGTAATAAACTTCCGCGTGCCTTTCAGTGTAACTTGTTACTGTGGCTGTTATGGTTATGGTTGAGTTTAGTAAGAACACGGAAGGGGATGGAGTGATGGTATTTGGCTGGGGATTTATAAAACTCTTAGGCTCTTTGGGCTTTAATTTTCGCAGCTAGTTCTCTCCAAACACTTGAGTCTTTGGAGGCAGGCTAGTAGGGGAAAGAGTAGAGTGTGCAAGCCTGGGTCAGCCTCACGGTATCTGTTATCTGTGATTTCAGACAAGTGAGCATCGCGTTGGCATTTTAATACTTAAACCTTTTTTTGTTTTAAATCAGTAATTAGTGACAGACATTCAAGTTGCTTGGGTCAGTAAGATGAACTGTAGGTCCAAGTCGGAGGTGTAGTCTATGTCACATTTTCCTTGGACATGTCACCCACATCCTCAAATATGAGGAAGAGAGCTGGTCTCTTCTCCGCCCGTCAGTGCCTAGCCAGGTCGTGTCATTCACGACAGCAGTCCCCTCTGGGGCGGGGATACAGGGAGTTAAGTGTGGAATGTCCTGAAAACTGAAATACTGATGTACAGAAAGCCCATCCAGGGTCGAAGGAGAGACTGAAATACTGATGTACAGAAAGCCCATCCAGGGTCGAAGGAGAGAGACTACTTATTTATTAATGATTTCCATGAATAAAATAGATAGAGGATTGTTAATGTGTCCTAATGTCTGTGCTTAGGAGTGGTCTTTTCCCCCCTAATACTTTGCTTTGCTCATGATGGCTTCACCTACATAATTTATTACTTAGTACTCATTTTATTTTCGGTTTGCTCAGGTAGGGGCTGGGGTGGGTCCTGAGGGGACAGTGGGGTAAGTATATATGTGAGGCCTGGACAGTTGAGGATGTGCAGAAGCTGCAGCTCCTTGGAACGGAGTAGAGAAGATCTGCATTAGAATTCCATCTTCTCTGAACGTGCAGGGTCATTTAGAACGGAACCTACCCTTGTCCGTTGGTTTGTAAAGAGCTATTGATTATATTCTTGAAAGATGGTGATATTGTTTTTCCTTTAATAGGGATTGCTAGAGTGTTTGCTCCTCTTTCAGATTCATTGATTGGATATCTTGGCAAGCTTTGAGTTAGGGATATGCAAAACTAAAAATGGTATTGGAAGATCACAAATGAAATTGATGCCCCAATAATCCCACAAAAGGATTGGGTAACTCTATGAAGGCTTCAGCTACTTAATGGGAGTGGAACTTGCATCGTTTAGAGAGAACTTTTGTCAGGGTGAGCTCAGATTGCATCATGCAGACTTCCATTTACATTGAGTGAAGTGTCGTGGTCGTCCTCATTGTCCTCTTCATTGTGGTAATGATCATGTGTTGTTGTTGTTGTTGTTGTTGTTCTTCTTCTTCTTCTTCTTCTTCTTCTTCTTCTTCTTCTTCTTCTTCTTCTTCTCTTTCTCCTCCTCCTCCTTCTTCTTCTACAACAAAAACACATTGGAACTAAGGGTAGGAGTTAGACAAGGTAGATCTTATCTTCATAGAGATTATCATTTAATTGGTAGACAAGGAATGAAGATGCTAAGTTCAAGGACAGGTCTGTCTGCTCTTTGTCTGCTCTTTGTAAATTCCACGTGTTGAGTTGGGCTTTGGTAAAGAGTCACAGTCTCCTGGGAACACTGACAGGAACAGTGCCACCTTTTGAAGACGTGACTGTGTGTCTATGGTTATCTCAGAGGTTGCTGTGCTTTATATAATGAGGTAAGTCTCTTTCAAGAATTGTTCTGTGTTGACTGGGTGTCCAAACTCTTTGACTGGCTCTGAAAACCAAAGCCGGATCTGAAACCCACCCTGGGGTGGCCCAGTAGGTCTTAATGCTGGACAACTTCTAGCCTTTGTCTCAGCAAACAGGGTTTCTCTGTAGCTTTGGAGCCTGTCCTGTCCTGGAACTCACAGAGATCTGCCTGTCTCTGCCACCGAAGTGTTGGATTAAAGGCGTGCGCCACCATTGCCCGACCAGCATTCTTACATCCTTAGTCCATTGCAGAGCAGAATGTGGTATAAATACATACACAGGAAGTCCATGGAGGATGACAGGAAGGCAGACAGACTCATAGAGCGGGGACCAGATGTGGTGAATAGGTTTTGTTCCGTGGGCCATGGTGGAGGCAGCAGCTGGATCTCGTGGGCAAGCTGCTGTGGTCCCACCCTGCTTGCTGTCATGGGTGGGAGTCCTGGCGGCATGAGTGTTGGTACTTGCTGTCCCTGGTGTAGGTAAGATACACAGCATGCTAAAAAACACAATAGGTGGGTGGCTTTTAAGTTTAGATTTTTCAGGGAGAGAGGCCAGTTTGACGAAGAAGCTGACAGTATGCTGGACTGGCAAGCAGCCCCACCCAGCTAGGATCCAAGTACATTTAAGGAGAAGTGGTGTTGGTGGGGAAAGTCTCAGTAGACAGTGGAGGAAAATTAATTTCTGAATTTTGATTTCCAATTTCTCCCACTTGCTACATTATTTTCACAGTTGATCTTAGTCCAAGAGCTTTTTATTATAAAAAGCTAGTTGTGATGTAAATGGGTAGTGCATGCATTCATTGCAGTTTATAAGAGGCAAGCAGACACGTGTAGAAGGCCGACTTTTAGTCTCCTTCCTTGAACCCTTTCCTCTGGGAAGCGGCCAGGCTGAGGATCATGGGCCCTCCTGAAAGCACTCGTTTTCTACATGTGGGCTTTCTTACCCCTTTGACGTCGAAGACACCGCAGTCCCTGTGCCCACACTGTCTGAACCTTGACTTCTGTTTGTCTCATGCCAGTACATGAAGAGCTTTGTTCTCCCCTGCCCAAACTCTCCTCTTACCTCCCTCTGAAGATGACATTAAACTCCTAATCCCCCATGCCTTTGCCCCTGAGGATTGAGGGTGTGAGCACGTGGATTACTGTTTGTTTGTTTGTTTGTTTTTTGAGACAGGTCTTGCCATGTTGCCCAGGCTGCCTTTGAGCTACACTGGGTCCTCCCTTGGTTGTTTCTTCTCTCTCCTCCTCCTCTTCTTCCTCTTCCTCCTCCTCCTCCTCCTTTTTCTGTGTGTGTATTAGAGAGAGAGAGAGAGAGAGAGAGAGAGAGAGAGAGAGAGAGAGAGAGAGATTATGTTTGGTGCTGGGGATCAAACTCAGCACCTCCTGCAAGACAAGTGTATGCCTTGCCTCATGTGAGTCAGTGCTCCAACCCTGAGCTTCTCCCAGCCCCTTGTTCTGGAATGGTTTTAGATGTATTATCCAAGGGATTCCTCTCATGCCCCTTACCTGGTTTTAGTTTCCCCTGACTTTTTTTTTTTTAGAATGGAAGATAGTCAAAACCAAAACCACACTGGCATGAAACTGGTGACTAAAGGCCAGGCTTTATTTGGCCGTCACTGGTTTCTAACTGTCCCTCTTATGTTCCAGGGTAGAATACTAGACTGCATTATGCTTTTCTCTCAGCTCAGCTTGTGTACTTGGATGACCCTAGGAGTTTTGAGAAGTGCCAGTGAAATATTCTATTAGAATATCCCAGAACAGCCCTGAATTTGTGTGTGTGTGTGTGTGTGAGAGAGAGAGAGAGAGAGAGAGAGGGGGAGAGAGAGAGAGAGAGAGAGAGAGAGAGAGAGAGAGAGAGAGAGAGAGAGANTGTGTGTGTGTGTGTGTGTGAGAGAGAGAGAGAGAGAGAGAGAGGGGGAGAGAGAGAGAGAGAGAGAGAGAGAGAGAGAGAGAGAGACAGAGAGAGAGACCTTCCTCGTGCTCACAGCAGTGCTATGGCTATATGTCCTTAACAAATCTTGGTATTTCTGTAGTTAAGCCTGCCACTAATTCTATATAACCCTACCTTACAACAGACACTTGGGTGCTCTAGTAAGCTATGGTGATTAAGACTGGGTTTTGGAGCTTGATCAGCTCTGTCCAGACCCTAGCGCTGCCCCACAATGTGATCTTGGGTTTCTTTCCCCTGACACCCACCTTTAAGAGCAGTGGGAGGACTGAATGAGGAACTGTGTGAGATGCCTTGGGAAGCATCTGGTGTGACTCTGATGCTACATGCATGCTGATCATTATTAAAACGTTACTGTTTGGTTGTTAGAATATACTGTAGTCGTTCACTTTTTGTTCTTTCACAGATGATGGAGAGGGAAGGTGCGTGTCTGAGCAGTCCTAGGAACTGGGTCTTGGGTCTCTAGTACCTTAGGAGGTTCCTTAAAGGACCAGAATGAAGATTGGCATCCAAAGGGGATTGTTAGGGTACTTTACAGGATGCAGTCTGGGCAGCCACGGCTGTCTCATCGTTACTCAGTGCGTGACACCGGGTGACTAACAGTCCCATTCTAGTGCTCAGAGCCTAAAGGGTTCCCGGGTAGAGACCTGCTGGTCTGCAGCCTGTGTGGGAATCCCAAAGAAGTTGATTCCGACACGCGGGAGGAGAGCACAGGAACAGGACAGGTGACCCTGCCGTTGAGAGTGCGAACGCACAGGCAAAAAGGAGTTCCTCGTGTCCTTCCACGTGTGCTGCCACGGCCTAGAGTTGGGTTGGGTCTTCTGGCTTCGTATAATCTGGCTAAGAAAAGTCCTTACAGCATTGTCGCGGTGACTTGTGTCATGGTTGATTCTGGATATAGTCAAGTAGACAACCAAGGTTAGCCATTGCGAGATTCTTGGTACTTGCAGTTCTGATCTTTGGAGATGTTGCTGAGTTTTCCCTCCATGGAGGAAGTTTGCATATTGACCAAGGATAACTGAGAAGAGCGCTGTTTCCAGTGTTAATTTCGAAACCATATTATTTGATCTTTGTCTAGCCATTGGTAATTTTAACATCTCTTCCAAGTGAGGTACTTAAAAGTACTTAAAAGCAAATAGTATTTGCTTATGTTTATAATTCTCGCACTTGAGAGGCAGAGGCAGGAGAATTGCCAGTGAGTTCAAGGGATGCCAGAGAAGCCGACTGAGTTACTAGTTGTGGGCTATGTAGTGAGACCCTGTCTCAGACAAACAAGCCACCAAGCAAGCAAAAGCTTTGGTTTGGATGTTGCCTGTTCAGAACTCATTTGTTCTCCGTTAGTTGGAAGTGTGGAGCACTGCTGAGGTGAGTAATAGCTGGGGAAAGACTAAAATACTGTGGTTGCAGGGCAGACCAGCTGAGCATGGGAATTCCAGATGCTGACCTCCTGAACCGACCGGCTTGGTGACTTGGAATGCTTCGAGTTTTAGGAGTGGTTCTGCTGCCTTGTAGCTTTGTAATTGACCAAGAAGGAAGCTGCCAAGAGAGGGCTGGAAGCACAGTTGGTGGTTACATAAAGCTCAAAACACATCAGCCTGACATAATTTATAACATGCAGATCTATTTTGCATAATAATCAGGCATGAAACAAAAGCTGTTTGCATATGTAACCGTGATTAGCAGGAACAGCAACTTGTAGAAGTTTTCCTTCTCAGTCATGTTCTCCAGCCTGCCTGACCACTGCCAGCCAGCAGTGTCTGATATTCTACTGTTGAGTAGCATCTTCACTAATCTGCCCTCCGCCCCGCCTCGTTCCGTTGCCTTCCTCCCCTCCTTCCTATTGCTTAAAAACAAGAGCAGACAGAACCTGCTCTCCCCTTGTGTTTCCTTCTTCAGCTCTTCAGCCCTAGACCTTGGGGGCAGAGCTTGGCTCTAACAGATCCGCCAAAGGCCCATGTGTTGTGTGAGAGAAGCACCACTTGTGCTCACAAGTGCTGGTGCTCGGGCACCGCCTGCAGTGCTAACCACAGAACGGGATTTCTCCTGATGAGCTGGCAGGTGGGCTGGTTAGTCCTCAGCTGGCTGGAGTTGGCATGACCAGTCCTTTGCTGTCTCTGCCTTTGCCTCTTGTGTTGGAGAGTCTGTGAGGTAAGCCTAGCACATTATGTGTGCTCCTCCTTACTCCTCACAGGATGGACACTCCGGCACACAGGAACACATTCTCAGCACTCAGAGGCAATAGCACAGGTACAGACGTGGCTGCTGTGCTGAGGAGGGAAAGGGATGGCAGACCAGGAGGGGAGTAAGCACCTCAGTGGAATCTCGGACTGTTCTGAAACCCAGCGGCTCAGCCGAACGAAACGCCCGTTGCCTTCTTCAGGCTCTGCTGGATCCGAAGTCAGAATTTTTCTTAGTTGCCTTAAAATGCAGTCCAGTGTCATCATGTAAGTCTTTTTGTCTTAATTTGAGAAGACAGACTCCAGCCTCCTGGGGACTGGCGATCCCATCTACGCGGATGCCCTGGAGCACTCAGGGACAGGAGGAGACAAACACAGCTTTTACAAATGTTGGTGGGGGCTTGGGTTGTCTTTGTATGAGCCCACGGGATGTCTTCTCCCCGTGGGAAAGGTGGCAAAGCCCCTTCAGGATCTGGGTTTGTAGCAAGAAGGAAGCTACGATCAATGCTTTGTGAGTTAGGAAATATTAGAACTGCCGGGATAGAGACGGGGCTGGAGGGTGCGACAGACCCTGGGGCTCTGAGCTAAGCTGCACTTGGATTCCGCTCTGCACAGTTGTTACGGCGTCCTTTGAGTGAGCCTGTTTCTGTACCTTGGGACTATTCATGCTCGTGGTTCCTCATATCTCAGTATGAGTCATCTAAGCAGATAGCGTGTTTTTTTTTTCCTCAGACTTCCTTGAGATCAGATATTTTAGAAAAAAGAACACTGGTAGGAGAGAAACTTTATAATTTACATCTGCTCTTGTCTGTCCAGACTGTTTATACCTAGTTTGTTTGTTCAGGCTATATTCTGGGTGTGCTATGAGCAAAACAGGTTTATTTTGGATACTTCTAAAGGTAGGGAAGTCCGAGATAAAGGCAGTAAGTGTTAGGTTTGGTGTCTGACGTGATTTGTAGATGGCCATCTTCTTGTCATGGCTTTGCCTGGAGGAAGGCAGCAAGGGGCTTTTTGGGATCTCTGTTGTTTTTGTGACACAGGCCTTACACACACTAGGCCAGTCGCCCTAATCTGAACTGTACCCTTGGCCCTCTTTGCATTTTAAAACAGGAGATAGTGTCTGCAAGTCCCCTAGGCTGGCCTTGAGCTCGCTTTGCTGTCCAGGAAGGCGTTAAGCTTGAGGTCTTCCTGTCTTTGCTTCCTCTGTGGCTGGCCGTAGGTCACATGGTTTGGAAGTCTCTCTCAGGAGGGTACTAGTCCTGTCCTCGCGACCTAGTCACCTACAAGGGGCCCATTGCCCAAGACCTCACTCTGAGGGTTAGGACTTTGAAGGGACAAAGCATTCTATTTATAGCACATCTGTTGTGCACTGCAGGTGCTCTGGTGACATTTGCGTGCTGAGCAAAGGCTGATGGGGGAAGCATTGGAAACACCCCTGGGCATCTTCATGACTGTATCACGTGATCAGTGATTCAAGTAACAGAAGACCCTAAATGGCAGTGCTGAGGATTGAACTAGGGCCTTGTGCATGAGAATGTCTTCTGCCTCTTAATGGCTCTCCTAACAACACAACCTGACTTAAAGCCCTCACCTTACCCTGTTCAGTTACAAACATCGCCTACTAACCAGCAACAAACGTGTACCAGTGGAATCTGCTAACGGGGCCCAGTTTTTACATCATATAAGCTCAGAGTTGGATCAAGGCCGACCATGGTTCCCAGTGAGTTCACCTTTACCCCTTTCCTTTGGCCATGTCTTCCTGAGAATTATTTAAAAGCTGCTCCTTGTTTTTGAAACGGCTGTAAATGTCTTTGCCTTTCATCTTTGTTCCTGATTTCTAGCTTGGTCCCACTGTGTGTGTGCATCCAGGCTGGTTTTAGTTGATGTTTAGGGAGGCCTGCTCTGTTGCCCCGGGGCCATCTTGGGGTGTGGTCCATGGACACTTTACAAGTGTCCACAGAAAGGTGCAGTCTGCTATTTGATACACTGTTCCATAAATGTTGACTAGAAATTGATGGTTAATCTGAGGCTGTTGGATTCTATGTTGCTGATTTTATATTTTATGAACTTTTGAGGGGCCCAGGGCAGGGTGACAGACGGTGGTAGAGAGGAGAAGGAGTGAGGGGGAAGCAGTGGGGTGTCTGAGGGGAGGAATAAAGGGAGGGAGGCTGAGTGTTGGGTTTCTAGCTGTACCTGTGGGTTACCTGCTTTGTGTTTTCCGGCGTTGCTGTTTGTTGGACACACTCAGGTGCTGTATCTTGATGGATTAGCCTTCATTATGTAATGTGCTTCTCTGTCTGATATTTTCATTGCTTCAAAGTTTATGTATTATTAGAGGTCATTCAATGTTCCTTTGGCTACTAGTTACGTGATTAATCATTTTACATTCTTTTCCTTTCAGCCTGCTTCTGTGGTGAGCTTAAGTTGGGGTAGGTGGTGTGTGCTATAATCTGGTTTATTCAGGAGGCTGAGGCAGAATCCTAAGTTTGAGGTGTTGTGTGAGCTACAGAGTAAGTTCAAGGCCAGCTTAGATCTTATTAGTTAGATCTCAAACTAATAAGAAGAAAGAATTGAGGCCTGCCTATAGGTCAGTGATAGCGTGGTTGCCTAGTGTGCATGAGGCCCTGAATTCAATCCCCAGTACGACGAATAGTTTGTTACACACGTTGTAGGCAGCTTGTAGTTGGGTCATGCATGCTTCTTGCACTATTCTGTTGTCTCTCAATATACTTGGATTATTTGCACTTACTGTGTTTGCTGTTAGGGCTGAAGTGTGTATTTTTTGTTTGTTTTGTTTTCTGTTTCTAGCTGGTCAGATTGCATCTGCAGTCAGGAATCAGAGGGCTGAAGGCTTGGCAACTCAGTTCATGTCTTTTCATTCAGGCCTGGACCCAGCCCATGGGAGGGCGATGCCCACATTTAAGGGTGTGCTTTCTACCTCAGTAAACCCAGTCTAGAACTTTCCCTCATGGACACTCTGAGAGCTTTGTCTCTCAGGTCATTCTGGATGTTGTCAGAGTTCGTTACTTGTCACCATCTTACCAGTGTGGTGTTACCAGTGTGGTGAGATACGGAAGCCTTGCCTCCTGCGTCCCTCTCAGTCTTTGGTTTCTTCTGGCAGATCACCTTAGGGGAAGAAAGATCCACTCATGCCATAGGTTCATATTTCCAGTCCATTGTGGCAGGCAGCGCTTGGAGGAGTTCCAGACAGCAAGGGCATCCCTCAGCCTGGCTATCCCTTCATATCTGGGGACCAGGAGACAGAGGCAAGAACTGGAGGTGGGATTAGTGTTTACTTCCACCAGAGAGGTCCTGCCTCCTAACAGTGGTGCAGAACCCTCCCCCACCAGTAGCACGTCATGCTTTCAATGTTTTCCATATGTAAACCTTTCTGCTTTAATTGTCAAGCACAAGGACAAGAAAAGTGTATTCACCAATAGTTTGGTTTTGTTTTCCTCATAAGGTACGGTTCCCTCTTTTGTTAACACAGTTTCTTTTAAACCATGTCTGTTGTTGACAGTTCTTTTCAGCATCCCTTCAACTCTGAATCTATTTTTTTCCCTTGAGCTCAGCGTATTTTTGTTGAGTGTAGGCTTTTGGGTTGACAACCTATTTTTTTTTCCTTCAGCATTTGAAAAATATTCTGCCTACCGTGGTGTCTGAAGAGAGGCCTGCTGCCATTTGAATTGTTTTTCAGAACACCGGGTAAGATCCCATTTTTCACTGAATGCATTCCTTGTTCTTGGTTTTCAGAAGATTTGTTATGCTGTAGCGTGAGGCAGAGGTTTTGGGTTCTGTCTTCTTTAGGTTTCCCTTAACTTCTTGAACCCAGGCATGTGTATCTATCTCTTGCCAAATCAAAAGCATCCTGATTTCTCCTAGTATGTTTT
Organism: Alexandromys fortis; assembly: GCF_014885135.2. Lineage (NCBI taxonomy): Eukaryota > Metazoa > Chordata > Mammalia > Rodentia > Cricetidae > Alexandromys > Alexandromys fortis. Next base: position 6,089,426 of record NW_026067898.1, read on the forward strand.
TATCACCACCTCCCTCTCCCCGACTTCTGGGACCAGGCGGACGAGGGAGATTTTTCGTTTTGGCGTCTTGAATCCTCGGAGATGGGTTCTCTTGCTTTCTCCCAGTTAGAGCTGTATGCAGTGTGCTCGTATCTCACTGGGCTGTCTCTCCTGCCCCAGAGTCACCACGCTGAACCACGAGCCAGCCCTGGTCCTCAGCTGCTTCCTTCCCGTGCGGTCATTTACTTCTCTCCCTCCCTCATCGGCGCCCTCTTGTTTTTAAACAAGGTATTACTAGTTAGGCTGTTTAACTTGCTGTGTCTCCCAGTTGTCCTCAAGCTCCTGATCCTCCTCAGCCTCCAGGATTCTTGGATTACAGGCACATAGGTGTGTGCCACTGTGTCCCGCTCCCCTTCCGGTTCTTTGTAGCCTTTGCTTCTTTGTTAAGATTCTCCTTGTTAGCGGGCAGTGGTGGCGCACGCCTTTAATCCCAGCACTTGGGAGGGAGGCAGAGGCAGGTGGATCTCTGTGGGTTCGAGGCCAGCCTGGTCTACAAGAGCTAGTTCCATTCTCTGTTTTTTTGTTAAGATTTTCTTTTTGAAACTTTTTTTTTTCATTTGTTTTAAGCCATGTTAAAGATTGATTGTTGGAGTTTTGTTTGTTTTTTGAGACCAGGGTGTTTTAGTTAGGATTTCGATTGCTGTGAAGATGACCATGACCATGGCAATTCCGATAAAGGAAAAACATTTAAGTGGGCTGGCTTACATTTTCAAAGGTTTAGTCCATTATCATCACGGTGCGACATGGTGACTTGCAGGCAGACATGGTGCTGGAGAAGTAGCTGAGTGTCCTACATTTTGGTTTGTAGGTAACAGGAAATGCTCTGTTTTACTGGGAGTAGCTTGAGCATAGGAGACTGATAAATTCTTTCTTAGACTAACCTTTCCGCCGACGCAAATAATCCCAACCAAACTAAATTAGACTGAATTAAAAGATGCTCATGTTTAATGGAGTGCTCCCAGGTGGCCCCCAGAAAGCATGGAGAGGGGAAGAGAGAGAAGGAGACCACGTGAAACCCAGAGACCATGTGTTCATTCTCTGGTGGGGGGCAGTTTAAATAGCCTGTGGGAGTGGTCTTGACCTTCCCTGGAGAAGGGGTTACTGTTTGCTGGCTTTCTTGACCCTCCCTGGGGAGGGGTCACTTTCTCGGAGGTGGAGTTTGGACTGAGGCAATTACCAGGGGAGGAAGCTTATGCCAGGATCTGGGATGAAGCCCCCGAGCCAAACAATCCAGACTTTTTGTATAAAGGGGTGCCAGGGAGCTGAGGTGACGCTTCTGACCAAACAGAGACCTCAAAGGCCACCCCACAGTGATGTACTTCCTTCAACAAGGCCACACCTACTCTCATAAACCCACACTTCCTAGTAGTGCCTCTCCCTTTGGAGGCTATTTTCTTTCAAACCCTCACAAGGTCTCCCTGTGTAGCCTGGATCCCGGTGACCTCTTTCCCTCAGACTTCCAGTTACTGACACCACAGTTGTGTCCCATCATGCCCAGCACTCAGGCTGCATTAGAGTCTGATGGGATTCTGATGTGGTCCTCACGTGGATTCCGCCTATACATAAGGGTGGAGCTAGTGGGATGTGGGAAAGATGAGACTCTTGGATCTTTGTGGCCTTCTGTGATATCACCCTGCAGTTGGGGTGAGGCCGAGTGCAGTATTTTTTGTCCTATTTGGCTGGGAATAGCATAATTATTGTCTAGAAGATTGTTACCCTGCTTACCTTGCCTTCCCTGTCTGTGACCACAGGCTTCAGCTGTGTTTGTAACCCTTCTTTTGGTGTTTTCAGGTTGGTAGCCTTTCACCTTTGAGTCTGAGATGCAGTGAAGGGAGCAGGAACTCTATAGAACTCAGATCGTTCTTTGTCTCATGGTCCCCAGACAGACTCTTGCCTGTCCCTTTCACTGACTCCTATGCTTGTTTTGGTTTAGTTGTTCCCGGAACGAGGAATAGGAAAAAATATTTCCATACTGTCTTGGGAGGAGCACCGTGCCACTTCTTTTAAACACCCATGCAGTGACACTTTCTTTGCATGTAGACGAAATCTGTCTGTCAGAGTTTCTTAGCCTGACGTTCGTCTTGACAGTATACTTCAGAGTCTCTGACAACATCACACTGAGGGTCTAGCTTGTTGAGTATTGGATTTAAACACTGGAATACAAGATAAAGATTGGCATTTGATTGAATGACAGTTTTTGTTTTAATAAAGTATTAGTGCCAAATGGCCAGTAATTTTGAATACATTTTAGTCAGCTCTAGAGCCTTGGATTACTTCCTGTGCCTGGGCTCAAACCCTAGGATTCTGGTTCATTTGGTGTAGATGGTGCTGGGCTTTGACAGTTGTTGGAAACTCCCTCTGTAACTCTGATGTAGAGACTGGCTAAAATATAAGTGAACACCTGTGGCTTGTGCGGCTCAAAACTTTCTGTCTTGGAATGCTTCCACTTACAGCCTTAAATTTTCTTTTAAAGTTTTTGCCTTAAACATTTTTGCCTTGGACATTCTATTGTGCTTTGTTGTGGTCAGTATTGTCAGGTTGATGGAATGTAGACTTGCCAGGGAGACAGGCTTCTGAACAAGCCTGTAGGGGTTGTCTTGATGATGTAAGTGGAGGCGGGAAGCACTGCCCCTTGTGGGTGACAGCATTCCCTGACCTAGATCCTTGAGAGTGGAGACAGGAAGCTGAGCAGCAGTGCACATTGACCCCATGCTGTTCGCAGTTGGGACATCAGAGTGAGCAGCTGCTTCCAGCTCTGCCCCTTGACTGTCCCGCCATGATGTCATACCTCGAGCTGTGAGCTAAAATAAACTCTGTCTTTGTTAGGGCTCTTGGATCAGAGTATTTTTAGCCAGAAAGAGGCAAGGAAACCAAGACACACATCCTGCCAATGGCATACTTACCTTGTAGAAGCATTATATGAAATAGGGTTTGCTTTGCAAAGAGAACAGCGGTTTGTGAAATCAGATATCCATTAGTTTCTCTTGCTCCTGTGGCAAAATACCTTTCATAGACCACTTACGGAGGGCGTGGGGCATGGGGTGGGAGTGTGTGGTAGGATTACAAGTGTGGCTTACAGTTGCAGGGTCCAGCTGTCATGGTGGGGAGGCCAGGCTGCTTTTGTTCAGGTGCGAGGACAGAATGCTGCTGCCTAGCCCACTTGCCCTCTGCATGCCGTCCAGGACCTGTTTGCATTTGGGTGAGATTTCCCTCTCCATTTAACCTGATCTAAGCTTTTCCATATAGACATGCCCAGAGATTTGCTTCCATAGTGATTCTAAATTCCATCGAGTGGCCAGTCAGTATTATACCCATCGTGATGTTTTTACACAACTCAAAAATGATAAAATACTATACTAATTTTTTTAAAGATTTGTTTCAATTCTTTTGAGTTTTTCAAAAGGTACGTATAGGAGCAGAGAGCAGATACTATAAAGTTCTATATATTATTTAATGAAATCTACTACCTTTTTGTTTGTTTGATATGTATTTTGAGACAGGACTCACCCACCCTATAGATCATGCTGTCTTGGAGTTGACAGATAGCCCAGGCTAGCCTCTACTTTGGTTCTTCCTGCCTCATCCTCCTGGCTGCTTGGATTAGAGGTTATATCACTATGTGTCATATGAAATTCATAGTCTTCTGGTTTTTTTTTTTTTTTTTGTTTTTTTTTTTNTTTTTGGTTTTTCGAGACAGGGTTTCTCTGTGGCTTTGGAGCCTGTCCTGGAACTAGCTCTGTAGACCAGGCTGGTCTCAAACTCACAGAGATCCACCTGCCTCTGCCTCCTGAGTGCTGGGATTAAAGGCATGTGCCACCATCGCCCAGCTTAGTCTTCTGTTTTTTAAAGACCATTTCTCATTGTCACATAGACTAGCCTCCAGTGCACTCTGTGGCCCAGAGGCCTTAAGCTCTTGATTCTCCTGTTCCTGCCCCCAAGTGCTAGGATTATGAATGTGTGACACCATGTCCAACTCCAAGACAATCTTAATCTGCTTATGATTTCTTTCTGTCCTAAACAATAGCATATGTGGCTACTAAGATGAAGAGTCTAGTTGCACAAAAGGAATTGGCAGTTGGCAGTGGTCAGGGTTGGTGAGTGGCTCTTGGCAGGATCTTGTATTAGAACTGTAGGCAGGTGGCTTTGGCTTCTACTAATAAAAGTGGTTCAGGCCTAAGGAAAGAAGGGCAAGCCAGAGGAAGACAGAGAAATAGAGAACATGGGGATAAAAATAGGAGGACAGATAAGAATTCAGTTAACTTCTGTGACCGTGCCTCTCCTGGGAGGAAGAAGTCTGGCGTTCCAGTTCTCTATTTGGGGCATGCATATTTAGCTCAGGTCTTTGTGTATGACCTCTGTAGGTGAGATGCAGGCAGGATTATAAAATGATACTAACTTGCCTCGAATTAGTCATTCATCAAACATTAGGTCTCCAGTCTCTTACAGAAGCCAAGGCCGAGGGCCTGCTACCGTGCTTTGTAGTAGATGACGCGACATTACTGGATTGCTGTCAAATCCTCGCCAGCTTCTGTTTTTTCCAACTGTAGAGATGCTGTGTGTTTTCTTTAGTGTGTATTCTTATGGAATCTAAGCCCTTTCTATGTATTATATGTACTATCTACAATATCATTTCAGCATCTCTGTGCTGTGATTGGCTCTCCATCTTTGTGGCAGGCGTATGGTTGGACTTTGTCTTGGTGTGTGGTGGCTGGACAGTCTCTGTACCTCCAAATCCTGAGGGAGGGTCTGAGGTTTAATGGTACTGCAGGAAGGCCCAGGGGTCTGAGGTTTCACAGTACTGCAGGAAGGCCTGTTGCTGTGTTAGACACGTGCCATCTAATCATCCAGGCTTGTCCTGGACTGTAAACACTTCCGTGATTCCTACAGAAGGAGAAGTAATCTAGCCACTTAGAACTTCTCTAAGGACCTGGTGTGGGGCTCAGCACATAAGCCTGGGGACCTGTGTTCCATTCAGGCTGTCAGTTGACTTCTGGGCATGCCCCGTGACATGAGCCCTCTTCTTCCCCCAAATAAACAAATGTAATAAAGCCTCTCCAGACTAACCCAGCTATTCGCCTTATACTCACCGTGTTCTGTCTGTGTTGTAAAAACTCAGGATTCGGTGGGGGAGAGGCAGACATAATGAGAAGTGAGACTGGCTTGGTCCCTTCCCTGCTCCAGCGAAGACATTTAGGGTACGCGCAGTGTCGTGTCGGCTCTGATAGGAGCACAAGGGGAGGACGAGCTAAAGATGAATCCCGTAAGTCACAGAAGACACGCATACTGGTCATCAGCAAGCTTGAGAAATTCCAGAAGGATGAAACCTCCCAGGACAGCGCTAATTTCTGTACATAGGAGTTTACACACTGTGTGTTACAGGATTTTTTTCCCCCAGAGAAGTTTTAACTTGGATCATCGTGTCACTAATAACTTAAGAATGTCTGCTTTAAGACTGAAATAATTCATTTTCCCCTGTATTACATGCGGTGGAAAGAGTGGCAGCTAACTTTGATAATGCTCCCTTTGACTGCTGCTCTGATACCAGACTGTACATAATGGGTTTGGCTTTAGAACCAAGTCAGTAGGATTCAGGACTGGATTTTTAATAGAATTGAATTTAAAGTCAGGAGCTACATCTTTTAAAGCACTTTGACAAACAGATGGTTGTTGTTCTTAAATATAAAGTAGAACTGCCTTCGGTTTTATATCATTTTGCTTATAGTATTAATTGCTGTCTCAGTTCATGATTTAAAAGCCCGTGAGCAACAGTGCTGGCTAGTTTGGGGTCGACTTGATTCAAGCTAGAGTTATTTGGAAGGAGGGAACCTCAACTGAGAAAATATCCCTACCGGACTGGCCCATGGGCAGGCCTATGGTACATTAACTTAATTAGTGACGGATGGGGAGGGCCCAGCCAAAAGTGGGTGGTGCAGCCTCTAGACAGGTGGTCCTGGGTTTTATAATGAACATGCTAAGTAAGCAGCACTTCTAGTGTCTGCCTCCAGGTTCCTGCCTTGAGTTCCTGCCTTGATTTCCCTCAGCAATGGAGTGTGACCCAAGAGCTTCCACAGCAATGGAATCCCTAAGGCAGTATCCTTCACCATGAAAGTATAGAAATTAAAATGTAAAATTTGTATCGGATAAAAAAATGAAGTATAGGATTTGTTATGTCTCATATTACTTAGTAAGTGGATACACAATCCATTTCCCTTGGGACGATATGTATTTGACTTCCAATCTAAAACAAAGTCTCATCTTTCTTCATTTTTCAGGAAAACGTTATTGGGCCTTCTTAATGTCTTCATTCTTTTTTGCATGCTCTCTCTCTCTGTGTATATGTGTACTTAGAATTGTTCGTATTCTTGAGTACTCTTTGAGGCCTTTTTATATTCTGAGTAATTCAACTTGTGTCTGTGGTGTGATCAGTTCCCTCAGTGAACTCTAATTTGTCAAGGAATACTGTACTGCTTAGGCAAAGCTAAGCAAGGATTCCTCAGCGCAGCCATGCCAGGTATAAGAGAGCCTTGGAGCAAGATGGCGGCAGAGCCCAGGGCATAATTGTGGAAGTGTGATCTGTGTGTTTCTCGGGAGAGGCTCATAGCTGAAAAGGCAGGGTCGTGATCTGCAGGACTGCTCTGTGACAGTCCAGTGGAGGTTTGGCCACCCCACGCTGCATGCAGCAGTAAGGGGACAGATTGTTTTGCAGCTGTGTGAATCTTGACTGAAAGGAGTGTGCAGTCAGGAAGTCCACCAGCGGCTGTCCAGTCAGGAGGAGCCATGCCATGGAGAAGGCAGAGACACAGCCCGTGCAGCCTTGATTGTGTGGAAGGCACAGCTTCTCTGCTAGGTCTTACGATGTGTGTTGATGTGCGTGTGAGCTGCGGAATGATACGGAAAACTTAATGCTGGTTTGCTTCAGCTGCCTTCATCTTGAAATAATTTAAGGTTTAATAGAACCATAACCAAAAAGAATCTGAAGAATTCCCATATATAGTCTTTACCTTATGGTCTCCTAATATCAGCTCCATTTCTGCATTTAATTTTTCTGTGCTGGGACTCAGACCAGGGCTGTGCACAGACGAGGCGACTCCTCTACCAGTGAGCTGCTTCTCTTGGTCTTGTCCTTCCTTTTTCCATTTTAGTTTTCAATTAGCTTACACAGTAACAGATTTCCTTATGACATTTTCATACATACTTAGTTTTGGTTATTCCCCCTTCATGCCTACGTTCTCCCCGTTTACCTTTCAGTCCCAGAATTCTTCTTTCTCTTTCATGTTGCACGTGTTGTTGCGTTCCCGGTACTCTCCCTGAAGGAAAGCCCCCTTTGACCTCTCATGGGGTCATTTCTAAGTTTCCTGACCTCTCCTCACACTAACATCCATTTACACACAGACATGCATACAGACACATGTATGTACACACATGCACACACATGCACACTCACTAGAAGCTAGAGCTTATATAGGCGGTATGGTTCTCCTCGTGTCATACAGTCCAGTTCCATTCTTCTTCCCGTGGATTTCAGCTTTCGTTATAGCAGATGAGATTCCACTGTGCGCCTGTGTCCCCTTCTCATTCTTCTGTTGATGGGCATCTAGGCGGATCCAGTTCCTTTACCATTGTGCACAGACGGCATTGAACACGGGTGTTTGAGTAGTCCTGTGGTAGGGTGTGCCCAGGAGTGGTATCACGGGGTCATTGAATAGTTCTCTGTTTAGTTCTGCAGAAACCTCCAGGCTGATTTCCATGGTGTCCACCCCAGCGTACACCCCTACCAACAGTGGCTAAGGGTCCTTTTGTCACATCCTCAGAGCCATTCCTTGTCATTTGTATTCTTTATGAAACCATCTAACAAGAGTGAGAAGAATCTCAAAGTAGTTTGAGTTTGCATTTCTCTAATTGCTAAGGATGTTGAACACTTTTAAACTATGTATCGGCCCTCAGTATTTCTTGTTTGGAGAATTGCTTAGCTCACTGGAGGGGGTGTGCTTGCACACGCACATGTGTATGGAGCTCGGAGGTCAACATTTGGGGACCTCCTCATTCACTCCCCTCCTTACTTTTAGACAGGTCCCCCCATTGATCCTGGAGCTCATTGATTGAGCTCATCCGGCTGGACAGCGAGTCCTGACATTCCTTCTGTCTCTCTCTTTGATGTTGGGATTACAGGTGTGTGCCATGAGCCTGGGCTTTTCTCTATTTTTACTTTTTTGATGATTAAAAAATTGCCTGGTGATGTAGGGTCAAACTTTACCTCACAGATTTGGACATCTAAGGCGTTCCAGCCGTGGAGATTATGTCTGAGAGAAAATTGTAGGACTCAGAACGAGGATTGGGAACCTGGAGTACCATGTCAGTTGTCACTTCCGTTTCTTAATCTGGCATCCATGAAGATCTGAACTCAGGGGCCTTGTGCTGGCAGGGAAAGCCTTTACTGACTGAGCCACCTCCCAGCCCCCAGACCTTGGTGTTGTGAGACACATCTTCCGCCCCCTTGCCTACCCCTCCTGAGTGGTGTCTGTCACAGGGATGTGCTATTGTACCCAGCACCGTGTTTGCTCTTCATTGAGCAATGAGTGTATCTTCTCTCTGAGCCACTGGAAAGCCATTCGCATTTCTTTGCTCTTAATAAATATTTTAGTATATACCTTTCCAGAGATACGAACCTGTTCATTTTCTTATATAATAATATAAAATGGGAATTATTACCGATCGTGTAAAGGTTTTGTTCAAATTTTGCTGTCCGTTATGTCCTTTTGAGTCAGAGACATTCGTCTTGGCGCAGTGTGAGGAGTGGTCTACAAGAGCTAGTTCCAGGACAGGAACCAAAGCTACAGAGAAGCCTTGTCTTGAAAAAAAAAAAAAAAAGATTGTTTTCTCACATAATAGATCCTGATTCCAGTTCCCTCCACCTCTCCTAGTCTCAATTTCTTCCCACCTCTCTTCCCGCCCACACCCACTCCCTTTCTGTCTCTCGTTAGAAAAGAACAGGCTTCTAAGGGATAATAGTGAAGTGTAACAAACTAAAGTATAAGATAAAATGAAAGCCATCACATCAGGGCTGGACAGGACAGGCAAACAGAAGCATCAGAGACCCCGTTCTTCCTTTTACTTACCAACCATACGTAGCTTTTCCCTGCTGTGTGCTCTTACTGCCTGGTGTATGTCTTCCTAGTAATATGAAGGGAGAGCTCCATGTTTTAGACCTGTGTGCCACTCCGTTGTGAAGTTTTTATTTATTTTTTACTTATCTTTTGGGGGCCAGGTTCTCACTGTGGTTCTCAGTAACTTGAAACTCATTTTGTAAGCCAGGGTGGCCTTGAACTTACTGAGTTCTGCCTGCTTCTTCCTCCACTTCTAGAATTAAAGGCAGGACCATCGATCCTGGCTCCGTTGTTTAATTTTATCCACTCTTAATTAAGCCAGTCTTCTGTCTATATGAACATAGGCTGTTTTCAGTGCCTTTCCAGTCATGAATAGTGCCAGAACCGAATCTTAAATAATACGTCCTCTAATGTGGTTGAAAGCCTATTCCTTCTGCTGCTTATTTTGATATTGTGCTTGAACCAGGGTCTGGTCCCTTGGGCTTGTTAGAGATAGCTGTGAGCTGTCGGACATGGGTGCTGGGAGTAGAATTCCCCCTCTGAGCAGTAGTACATGCTCTTATCCTCTCCCCATGTTTCCAGCCCCCCAAAATGTTTTCAGTACAGATTTAGAGATGAGGTGTTTAAGAGTTGGCTTAGTGATTAAGAGCTCTGCTCAGGCAGAGGACTGGGGTTCAGTTCTTAGCATTCAGGCATCCACACAGTGTCCCGCCGCATCCGTAGCCCTGAGGGTCTGACACCTTGAGGGCATCAGGTTGCCACATGTGCACATACAAGTGTTGAGGAGAAATGCTCATGACCTTTTAAACGTGGTGGTGGGGAGTCGTGTAAGAGTACAGTAGTGTGTGCCAGAAGTATTGATTAAGACAAATGTGCCTTAATAACAGCTGTGCAGATAACTTTGTTGGCTTTGGAAGTTTCGTTGTTGAAAATTGAAGAGATTAAAAAGTTTTGGTTTATTTTTGTGTTTTTCTTTGTATCGACTGTGTTATCTACAGTTTCTCACGTGTGTATAATGTGTTCTTATTACATTCCTGTTATCCTCCCAGCCCTGTTAGCTCTCCAGGTCCCTCCACGGAAGAGGGTTTTGGTTCGTTTTGTGACCCACTTAATTTAAGCAGACCATCTGTGTGACCACCAGGTTGCCTTTTATTTAGTTTTTATTTGGGTATATTTAGTAACTCAGTCTGCCTTCAGTGCCAGCAAGACCTTTCCATTTTGTTTTCTTTCTTGCTGTGGTCAGTTCATCTCATTTCTTTTTGCTTTTGTCCATTGCTTTTAGACTTAAAATCTCTGATCTAAAGTGTGTCTTTTCATGTCCCCAATATGTTTGTCTAAAGATAATTCCACTTAGCATGATTTTTAAGGCCTTTTACTCTGTTCTTGTTAAATTTTTAGCAGCTTCTTCTTAATTTATTTTTGTACAAGTATGGTGTAAATAAAGATAAAGAGTCTTCATATAGGTGAAGATGGCATCCGGCTGTGTTTGTAGACGGGACAGTTTCTTTGGTAGGCTGACTTAAGGTTGCTCTCACTGCCAGTGCAGGTGAATATGGCTGTATCTCTTTCTTCCTTTGGAGAGGAGTCAGTTTCCCTCTCCCTCTATTTCTCTGTCCTTCCTTCCTCCTTCCTTCCCTCCCTCCCTTCTCCTTTCTTCTCTTTCTTATAATAATGGAAGCACGTAGTAATGGAGGCAGAAGTACAAGCACAGGAGGGAAGAGCTGTCATACACTTGCGCTTTCTCTCTCGCAGTGGAATCACACAGTTATGGGCTGAACTGCTCCAGGGTCTGCCATCTGCAGTCTGGAGACTCAGGAAAACCTGTGCTGTGCCTTCCAGTCGTGTTGTGAGGTCTAGGTCAGCAGCAGAAGACTGAGGTCTTCTCACCAGGCCATCAGGCAGACAGTCCAGCTTCTCCTTCCTTTTGGGCTCTGTTTGGGCCTTCAGTCTGTTGCATGGCTTTTCTTATGAAGGAAAGGGCCATGTGTTTTGACTGGTCCTCAGTGTGGATGCTAATGTCTTGAGAATCATTCTTAGCAGGCATCAACATCCTCTCGCCACCTTGGTACCTACTGAAGCTTTGCCTGCCAAGTCTGCTGCTGGCCACTCTTGATGATAATACTGGCTGTCACAACTCTTCTTAGGCTGGCCTGGCCATTCTTTATGATTTTGACTAGTGTCTGGTCTTCTGTTACTGTCTTTCTTCTGCATAACTTCCCTTCTCTCCTGGATCCACTCCTACTTTCCAGGAGTTAAGGAAACATCCTTAGTAACATCTCTACAAAAACATGGTTTGTGTTTTCTACCTTAAAGTTAGTGATTATCCTGAAGCTATAGACTTAGTGTGGCTTCATTTGCTCCTGTTAGTCTGTTCGGACTCTGAAAGACATTGTGGGAGATGTAGATTTGCATGGTCACCAATATCTTGCTTAGTTTATGAATTGTGAAGCTGTGTCACATGATACTTTTCCTCCTCCTGAGAGCAGAGCGGGCATCGGATTCCTTAACATGGTGTCTAGTGCCAGCTAGCACTCATGATGAACTGCTCGTGCTTTCTGTTTTGAAAGCTAATCCTTGGGGATCTCAGTCTTCCCGTTTAAAAAACAAAGGCCAGTTTTACTGCTCACTCTGTTGAGTGAGGTAGAACCATCACAACGTTTTCTTTCTTTCTTTCTGCCATTGTTTTCAGAAGCCCCAAATAGAACTTCTTGCCTTCCAACACACAGGAGGGGTATCGTAGTTAAAAATGGAGTAGAACCCCTCAGCACAGCAGCATGGAAGAAGGAGGATGTGTAGCCTAGGCGAGAATAGTGGTAAGGCTTTTCACATTAGCAATACACACACACGCTCATGCGCGTGCACACCCACATACATACACACACATGCACACACAATCTCTCATACATGCATAGACAGACAGACAGACACATACACACACACTCACAATCACAATGCCTTTGATGCCAAGAGAAAATGCCTGGCAAAACAAGACATAGCATGCACTTTACCACCGTGAGGGTTTGAGTACCATGAATAGGCTGTTGCCTTAGTGATTGACAGATGCCATGGTAGATTTCCAGGCATAAAGAAGATCACAGGGGAGGGAGTCAGGGTGAGTAATTGTTTTAGCTTTGGTTGTCTTTGTAATTTGAGACTTGAAGTCTGTGTGAGTTTGAGCTAAAAGGGAGATTTAATAGAAGAATTCTGTCACACTGTGGTACTAACACTGAGTGGGAGGCACAGTCAGGATCTGTTTGCTCCAGATAGAATCTCCTTATAACCCTGTTCCTGTTCAGGGACAGAATGTAGCAGTTAGGACGTGACTGGCAATGCAGTCACTGGACCAGGAAGTGCTGTCTGGGTACCACCTACTGAACTGGTATCTTTTGTTTTGGAAGTGGTGACTACTTGGAAAGAGTCCTTTTTTTATTTTTATTATTATTTTTTTTGGATTTTTTGAGACAGGGTTTCTCTGTGGCTTTGGAGCCTGTCCTGGAACTAGCTCTTGTAGACCAGGCTGGTCTCGAACTCACAGAGATCCGCCTGCCTCTGCCTCCAAGTGCTGGGATTAAAGGCGTGCGCCACCACCGACCGGCGAGTCCTTTAAGTCTTGCTTTACTTTTTGGCACTGTGGATTGAGTCCAGGGCCTTGTATATTCTAATTGAGCTACATCCCTCATCTTTTATTTAACACGCATGCACACACGTGTGCATACACACACACAAATGTCGAAGAACCTTAGATTACTTCTTGTAAAGCAAATAATTGCTACAGTTTTTCATTAAGAAAAAGACTTTGCATGTTGCATGGCCCCATGGTTGCGTTTGCTGTTTTCTGTCGTCGCCGTCTCGAGTGTGGAGTTGCAGGAATTACGGTGCCTGATAACCAGCGGGGGCTCTGTTGCATCAAGTGTTGGGAGACACTTTCCAGTATAAGCTTTTCTTTGTAGCTACCCAGAGGGACCCTAGATTTCCCTCTGCAGTTCTTTTGTGGATAACAGACCAGGTTATTTTGCCAAGTGACAATGGGGTGACAGAGTCAGAGAAGCCATCTAAATGGTAACAGGAAAAACTACAAGTTGAAAAATATTCATAGGTAATAAAGTAAAAAAAGAGTGAGATGGGGTGATGGAAATTATTGTAATAAAAGCTAAGGTATAATTTCAGGAAAAGGAAAATGCATGTTAATTAATGACTTATACATTTGTTGAAATATAAATAATAAAAACTCAATGTGTACACTGTGAAGTCAAGTAAGCCATTTCCAAAAGCCTAAAGTTAGAGTTGGCTCAGGATAAAGAGGGCTTTATAAAGTGTCTCTCTTCGTTCATGATCCGAATGGGCCAGGGCCCAAACTGTTTCAGCAAATGTCTCTGAACTATGTAATTTAATATTCTGTTCAAAGCAAATACACACTCTATTCATAGTGCTTGGGCCAGTTTAAAATTATCTAAGCTTATTTTCCTTCCTAATTATTTTGCTAAATGGCACCTAGCTGAGAAAGGAGCTGTGGCCATGAGGGGGTGTCGGGGGTCAACAGGATTCGCTGTGCAGTGGCCACGTGTGGGGCGTCTCCTCAGTCAGCGGGTAGGATACTCAGACAGTGAAGACCGCACCTGCTTTGATCTCAGAAAGAGTACCTGTTTTGTCTTTATTGACCACACAGGGAGAAGAGATTGCGATTCCATTCAGAACATGCCTTTAAATATTAATATGAACCATGCATACAACTTTGAAGACTATTTGTCTGACTCAAACTATAGCATTTATATTCGTTGATACTTCACCTAGCAAATTCATCTGCTTGTCTGACCAGCCACACTTCCTGTCTGCCTGTCACAGTGAATAGGTGCTGTGGACATAGTGTTTTACTTTTCCTCATAATTAATCACCTGAGAACTGTGTGAGGTGGTGGTGATAGAGAGGGCGGCTGCTGAGAAGATGACTAGCTACAAAATGAGAAAGGCTTAAGGAACTTGACCCGAGAAGTTTGAGTGCCAACAACATGGCAGAGTTGGAATTCCATGCACCTCACGGCTGCCTGCCGCCCATGGCTTCCTCTCTGCTATGGAGTTTGTCAGATGAGGTCTCTTCCCCCTCAGCCACCCTAGTTGAGGTCCAGGTACTTAGTGGTTACTCACACAGACCCTTAGGTTACCTTGGCGAATGTGAGAGCCCTTTCAGGGCACATGTAACCTGTTTCCTGAATTCTAATGTTTCTGTTTGTTTGAGACAGTTTCAATGTATAGCTCAGGCTGTCCTCAAACTCAATTCTCCTGCCTCCACCCTCTGAAAGCTGGGCTTATAGCCATGTGCCGTATCTGGCTTTCTCTGTTGGCTTTGAAATTTAAAAATAAAATGCAAACTGGAAAGTGCTGCTTAAAGGATTATGATTCCTCTTTCACAGTGTTCCTGTGTTTAAAGGATTGGGCATTTATTTGGGGCATCTTTAAATATAAAGAAACACAGGGAAAAAAGAAAGCAGTTTTGCCCATCTTCCACTTTGAGCAGTTATCGACAGACGGTCAGTCCTAGTCCAAGTGTGTGTCCCTTTCCGGATGCAGTGCTGTGGCCACTCAGTGTCCACCTAGGAGGACTTGGCCCCCTTCGCGGAGGTGGCAGGCAGTACGCTTCCCGCGGGATGGATGCAGCAGCTGCTGGCCTCGTGAGTGGAACTAGCCCTCTTACCAGCGGATGTCAGGCTGAAGGGAGCAAACACTCCTTTTGCTGCTCTGTCCTGTCTTAGGAAGACACAGTGCTTCTCCTTTGCCCTCCTGTCTTGGGAGGATACAAACAGTGCTGTCTGGGCGTGCCTTCTCCAAGTCTGGAACCTCCATTCTGGTTTCTCAGCTTCCAGGGAAAAGGCATCTTTAGAAAACTCGACCTTAGCATCATCCACAGTGTGTGAAGTGTTGAGGGGACTCTGTCTTTGCTGCTGATGCTCTTGGAGCCTCTTGCTCTGATCACAGCTGTGCTGGCATGAATTACTAAGCATTTGCAACGTGGTGAGCGGAGCAGACTTCTGGGAGCAGGTTGCTCGCATACTTTTAGTTGTTTTTTACTCCTTAACTGCACATCATTTGTATCCAGATTGTTCCTGACTTACAGATGGACACTACTGTTGTTGCATTAAATGTCTTGACAGCGCTAGCAAGGTACAGTTTATATCCCATGAAATCCACCCATTTTAATTCCCCTGTGCTCCGAAGTGAAATGATAGAAAGGTGGTTCTAGATGATCTGTTGCCTCCACCCCTGCGAGCTGCAGTCTCTTCATTTCTGTGACCTACACACAGTATTCATCTGGCCCTCATTTTCTCCTCTGATAAAACGAGATCCTGTGGAGATATTGGTAGAATCACAGGTGAAGGACTCTTGGGCCATTACAGAGTATCTGGACACGTGTTACTTATAACATGGCTGGGACTGTTTTCATCTGTTAACCCAAGAAGGCTTTAGTGTGCATGCTCTTACTGTGAGCTCAGTGGAATTGGTGGTGGTAGCTAGCAGTGAGTGGAGGAAGGAAAACTAGCTTCCGGTAGTAAGCAGTGTTCACTGAGCAATTACTATCTTATATGCCAGATCCTAAGTACATGAATAAACTCACCCGCTCTTCAGTCTTAGAGCTAGTTTCAGTGATTATGCCCATAAAAGTAAAGGATTCTCTGGGGCTGGCGAGATGACTTAGGGGTTAAGAGAACTGGCTGCTTTTGCAGAAGACCTGCTGCATAAACATGGTGACCCAAAACCTATCTGTTGCCCTAGGTCCAGAGTATTGGGTACACTCTTCTGGCTGCAGGCATGCATGCACTGTTCATATATACATGTAGGCAAAACAGTCGTATACATAAAATAAAAATTAAAAATAGTTTTGGTGAGGGGGTAGCTTTTAAGCTAAGGTTAACCCTTTTTACACTATGTAAATAAACACTCAAAAATGTCAATGCATACTATAGGTAGTCTTATTTGAACAAAAGTGCTCTTTCCTTTGTGGTATCTGACATATAAGTAACAGGACTAAAGCTCATTAACTTTTTAAACTTTTTTTTTTTTTTTTTTTTTTTTTTGCTTTTTCGAGACAGTTTTTCTGCGTAACAGTGTAACAGCCCTGGCTGTCCTGGAACTAGCTCTGTAGACCAGGCTGGCCTCAAACTCACAGAGATCTATCCGCCTCTGCCTCCAGAGTGCTGGAATTTAAGGTGTGTACCACCACTGCCCAGATACTAATTTATATTCTTATTGTTTGTGATCTGGGACCTTGAAACACATCTGGCGGAGCCTCCCTTGAAATGTATTAGGAGCATCAGTGTCTAGGGAATGGGATTTAGTCCGAGTTCAGCCTAATGGAATTTGTGTGTATCTTTGAGGCTAGGAAAACAAAACAACAAACAAAACACTTCTTTCTAGAAGCAAGGTCTTGGGAGAAGAGAGATGATCACAGCCCAGAGAAACGCTGCCCCGGCCAGGCCAGGACTACCCATAGCAGGTGAAGGGGCTGGGATCTGGAAATCAGAGGGTGGAGGAGGATCTTCATAGATACATGTGTCAAAAGCCAGCCATTGTTTTTACTGTGTTCACGGAGAGTCTTCCCAGAGGATTGCTGTTCGTTCCCTTGAAACTGTCTCCATTGTTTTAAAACTCGGTTACTAATCCTGCCAGCACCTGCAATAACACAGCGGCCACATGAAAGTTCCCCTGTGTCGCGCCAGTGCCCAGCAGAGCTGGTGCTTGAGCTGTGTTGCGCGTGGGTACTGTGAGCCAGGCAGGGAAGCAGTTGAATGCTGGCCCGTGCTTGTTGTGTCTGTTCTCATTTCAAAGACGGTCGAACCTATGCCCAACCTGCTTTCAAGGGAAGCCATGTTTCAGTATTTGCCTGGCATACAAGGCTCAGGAGCCTGTGTTCTGGTTTGTTCATGGCCATTATGTGTCTACATGATGTAGATTTATTAGAGGTGATGTAGTTAGCCTCAGGCAATCCTAATGGGTTTTCTCTGGCTGTTAAAAAACTCTTCAAAGAATCTTAACTGAATTTTCCAAGCAGACCGGTTGATTTATCCTTATTGAAAGAAGAGTTCCAGTACCCCCACACATATCATCAATTATAATCTCTTTTGAAGTGTAATTTGCCGAGTCTTGATTAAAAGGCCTGTAATTGTCCTGTCCTGCTGCTGGGGGCATGCTCTGCTGCCCTCTAACGGCTGCTGCTGATGGCCTTAATCGACTTCTCCCTCCACCTCCAGAATTAGCCTCCACGGACGGCTGTGGGCTGCAGGGTCTGTGGGAAGAGAACTTGGTGGGGGGTGGGTGTGGCTGCCGTGAGCATGGGGCACTGAGTACCTAGGCTGCAGGCTCGGGGTTGAGTGTTCTGCTGAATTATTTTACATCCTTGCGTTCACTGCCGCTCTGGTATTTAAGACTGCCGACGGTATCTAGTACGTAGCCATGCCTCCGTCGAGTAAGTTCTTACACAGATTTGTTCAGGGAGTGGGCGAGAAGACACAGGGGTAAAGATGCTTTTCTCAGCTCTTGGGGAAGACAAGATGTCGACAAAACTACTGGGTTGTCCTGCTTTTTCTGCCAAGACCTTGGCAAACCCCATCGAGCTGGAGTGCCTGCAGTTGTTAGGAGAATGTCGTCTCTGTGGATTTCTGCTTCTTGGATCCTGTCACTTCTTGCTTCAGCAGCAGCTCAGTGGCATTTGAAATTTTCTGTAAGGAAATTTATTAAGATACCCTTCATTACTTCAGATATTGGGAACCAAATAGTACAAATGCAGAGTACTTTCAGGCCCACCCCCTCCGTGGTTGAAATTAATGTATAGCCAGGAGTGGATTTCTTTTTCCCTTTCCAACCTGCAAGGCTTTCTGTCCCCTTTATATAATGATCTTTTATTAATTTTATTTTTACCTAATAAATTAGACTGCTTTAAGTGACCACACATGAACTATGAACATCTCAGTCATGTGTTCTCATCTGGTTTTTTGCTAAGCATGTCCTGCTGTACTTGGCCGATTTTGGGAAGTGTGTCTTCCCAGCTAGTGTCCATCGTCATACCGGGTGCTGTCTCTTGCCGGCTCTACTGTTTGACTGAGAGTATGGCTCATCCATATGTCTGTAGTGAGTACCCTTTTCTTGTGAGAAATGATGCTTGTGTGTGCCCCTGTCTTATCTAACATTGCACTCTGGAGAGTTTTTATGTTTATAAGAGCTTTCCTTTAGTCTCTGTACTTTATGCATAATTTAACTCTTCCACAAGTCATTAACAGAGAAGCAAATTTAAAAAAAAAAAGGTTCTGTAAACACTTGAAAAGCTAAGCCATAACAACTTAAAAAGGAGGCGTATATACCAGTGAATGCTGTGGAGGCCAGAAGAAGGCTTCATGCTCCTCGGAGCTCCAGTTACAAGGAGCTATCAGCTGCCTGATGAGGGTGCTGGGAACCGAGCCAGGGTCTTCTGGAAGAGCAGAAAGACTCTTGCTGGCTGGACCGTCTCTCTGGCCCTAAGCCGGAACCTGGAGAGCTAGAGTTGCTGTGCAGTCGTGCCCGTTCCGTTGCTCGTTTGTTAGTGGCGGCCGTGGAAGAGATTGGTAGGAAGGAGGCCTTCTCCGTGGCCTCACAGTTTATACTCCATTGTGTTTGATTGTGATCTGTGCCCCACAAATGTGTATTTTCCATTGCTCTTTGTCATTTTCAGCATGACCCAACAAACAAAAAACTAACAAAAAAAAAATTCTTAGGTAAAAAAAACACTAGTACTTTGCCACACCGTCAAGGAGATTCAGCTGCCTCCGAGGAGATAGGGAGAAAACAGAAGGCTGCCTCAGGACCAGCCTGCGAGGGTGAGCCTAGAACAGAAGATGGAAATTCCTGTTTGCTCCTTTGCACACAGGAGAACTCGGTGGTAAACAGCTAAGCTTGGGGAGTAAATAGTGTAAATTCCATAAACCAGCTTGCAAAGCTCTAGCAACACAGTCTGTACGCCAGGGTCTCCTGTAGCCATTGTGTCTTGTGCCTAGTGGGGTCTCAGGAGCACAGATACTCTTGTCTCCTGGAAGGCCCAGGTTCAGTTTCCCAGCACCCACTTCAATCAGCTCATAGCTCCCTGTAACTGCAGCTCCAAGCTGCTGTTGCAAAGGTCAAAGCCTCCATGTGCTAACTGACTTTTAAAAAAATAAATTTATTTTATGTGCATGAGTGTTTTGTCTGCATGTTTATCTGTGCACCACTTGTGTGCCTGGCGCTCATGGAGTTCAGAAGAGGGGAATCTGATCCTGGGCTGGAGTCACAAGGTGTCTTGAGTCCCCATGTGGGTGCTGGGAACCAGACACAGGTCTTCTGTAAGACCACTGAGCCGTCTCTCCAGCCCTGATAACAGATTTTGTAAATAAAGTTGGAAGTGATGAGAGACACTGTGAAGTGCTGAGTTGTGTTCCTTAAGTCAGCCTTGACCGGAAGAAAATTCCCTGCTGACCTAAGCAGATAAAAAGAATTTCCTGGAAAAGTGTTGTATAGTGCATGGAACTGATGAGTAGAACAACAGGCTTCAGGACCAGAAGGGATTAAAGACTGCTCGGAACTTGTGGTGCTAACCAGATAGGAACAACCTGCTTAGGAAGCCAGTTTTGCTGTGTGACCAAGGGACCTTGAGGCCGAGCTGGTGTGTTCTAGTATCTCAGCAGCTCTTTGTTCCTAGCTTTCAGACCTAAAACTTCTTATAGTAGGTGTGGTTTTCCCCTCTTCTGGTTCTGTATCACGGGCATACATACAGCTGTCTCTACCGTGTACTTCTGACACGAAGTACACGGGGTTTCCTCACAATCACTGCCAGCTCTTCACTTCACTTCACTTGGGCACCGTGTTCCAGAGTTAGTGTAAAACTCCTGCGCTTAAAGGCCGAATCTCACTTGACTGACCCCAAGTAGCAGGTATTGGGTCTCAGACTACTCCAGATCAGGGCTTCTCAGGTCATGGCCTCCCTAGGTTTTGCTGATTCACTGGGTCTCAGGTCCCAGGAACGAATGCCACAGCCCAGGCCTAGACAAAAAGAGGACACACTTGTGGTGAAGTGTGGAGCGGTTTCAGAACACGTGTTCATGCAGACTCTTTGCACCCTGTGTGCTCACTGCCTGACCGGCAGATGTCTTATTGTGTGGCTATGATGGATTAAATTATGGGATGCTAGTTTCTGTTCCCCTTCTCTCCTCAGAGTTTTGGAGTGTGATGGCAGTTCAGGCTTTCCCTTGAACTCATGGTGGCTCTGCCATAATTTGCTCTGTTAGCATGGGAGTGATAGGAAGGGGCAAGTTAGCAGTCACCAGAGACACTCCCTTCTGTCACTCAGGAAGTTCCAAGGACAAAGACTAAAGATTCATGTTCTGTTTTGCTGCATATCTGTTGTGTGTACCCAGTCTAGACAGGTTGGTGTTTAATTGCCTAAATGCCACCGTATTTCCAGAGCTGTTGGTTGGTGAGCGGGTAGCATATTATGATGGAACTGGAGTGCCTGTTTCTGAGTCCCGATTCCCACACTCACGAGCCATGTGATGTTGGGGTAGCTAGCTCTTACCTCACATTATTGGGAACGTTAAGTCAATACGTGAAGTCATTATAGGGCAAAGCTTGTAATAAACACTGAGTGTAAGGTAAATGTTAATTAACATAATCATTAGCGTTGCTGTCAAACCTTATCTCAGGTCAGGACCCCAAGGTGAGCACGGGGTGAGCGCTAAGATGTGAACACGAATTTCAGGGTTCTTGTGCAGCTGATAACAACTGATCAAACCACAGTATTGATTTAGAAACACGAAATGCTATAGGTTTTCTGTCAGGATGTAAAACCATGAGCTTGTGTGAACTCCTTTCTGTTAGCTTGGCTAATATAGAATCACAATGAACAGAACAAATAGAAAACTAATGTTTGAGGAGCAGAACTTACGGATACATCAATTGGTTTGACAGGTTGTTTTCTTTGTAGCAGGTGGGAATGGTGGTGGTTTTTTGTTTGTTTGTTTTTCTCTTACCCACAAAGCCTATAAAGTAGTTCACTGGCTTAATTAGCCTTGCTTAATTAGCCATTATCTGATGACTATATATATTTTTCTTTTTCAAATTCGGGATTTTTTTTTTTTTGAAGAGTGTGTTTTCTGCAGGACAGGGCTATAACCTGAATGGTTTATTTCAGCAGACAGCATAGTGGCTGGAATGGGATAGACTCATGGCAGGGTCCTTGCTGGACTCGAAATCCAGTCATATTTTCTGCTCTTTTAGGAGAGCAGCTCTCACTGGGTTCTCACAGTACTCTCCAGGACTGGCCTGTCTGTGCTGGGTGGGATGGGCTGGAGAATCCTCTCTCAGCCCTGCAGCTCAGTGTATGAGGGCAGTGTCGTTGAGCTTCAGTTTTTTTTGTTTTCATGTTTTAAAGAGCCTGCTTTTCTCAAGTCCTAGTTGGGAGTATCAAGGGCTGGCCAGGTCTCAGAGTGCCTGCCCTGCCAGAGCCTCCATTTAAGGAAACCTGACTTGCTCCCAGCACTGACTGGTGAATATTCCCTTTTTGTAGAGAGCCATAAACCCCTGCAATGACTGGGTGGACTCTGGAAAACCAAACAGTCCCTTGTGGCTCGCCCTGAAGGATAAACTCAGAATGGCACAGGGTGAGACTAGCCTGGGGTACATTATGAGTTCCAGGCCAGCTTGGGCTACAGAGGGAGACCCCACCTTGAACAAAAACAATAGTCACAAAAGCAAAAGAAATGAAGTCAGCTAGTAAATAGATTACCCCCTCCAGGAGAATCTGAACTGTGAAATGTGGAATGCTGAAGCTAGTAATTGAGACTTTGCTGAGAAACACCTTGGAGTAAACAGTGCTTCCGGTCTGTTAGAGCTGTTAGGGAGGAGGAAGAACATGGAATCAGGGGCTGCTAGTGCCACGGCAGAGGGATCAGCTGTTTGGAACAAGCTGTGGAATACGGAGAGCGAGGGAAGACTGACTGCCTACTTCGTGGATTAATAAAATAACTGAAGTAATTTTTGAGCTGTTGCTGTCTACAGTCAGTGTGCTGGCTTGGGGGTGTTGCTCTGAAAAGCACTAAAGCCCTTGGTTCTCAGCCAGCTGCAGCTTCGCCTGCTGAAGAATGTTTGGCAAAGTGTGCACTTAGGGCGGTGTCCCAGCAGGGAGTGGGGGTGCCACTGGTATCTTGTGGGGAAAGGGCAGAGATGCCACTAAAATATCTACAGCTCCCTTAAAACCAAACAGACTTACCTGGATAAATAAATGGTCACATGAGTTAGAGTCTTTGCCGCGCTGTGGCTGACATTTCTCTCTTTCTCAGGCAGGAGTGAGATGGAGGCCTCGGTGATACTGCCCATCCTGAAGAAAAAGCTGGCCTTCCTGTCAGGTACGTGTCCAGAGTTCTTCCGTAGGTGAGCTTTCTATGATTGCTTTAACAGAGGGACTGTAGAGTTTCTATTATAAGGTTTTGTTTTTAAGGCATTTCTCGCATGGGTTGCCATGATCCCTTGCTGCTGGTTCCTCATCATCTGGTTGTTACTCTGTTCTGTGATTGACTGACTGACCGCCATGCTAGTGAAGTCACGACTTCTCACTCCTGAAGTAAAGTTGAGTACCCAGTGATGGTCGACAGACTAGCGTTCAGCAGCTGTTCCTGGAGTGATAGCTTCCACTCCTCTCAGCTTCTGTCCTCCACTGCTCTCAGGAAGCTTCCACTGTGCTGCCAGAGTTACAACATGCCACTTCTGTTCTCTGTACTCTCTTGGGTTTGCTTAAAGTTACTAACAAGAAGTGTACATCCGCCAAGACGATTGAAGGTGAAGACGGAGGACCCTCCTCTCCCGTGAGAGCTGTGGTATGCTGCATTCTGGCCCAGTGACTTTGGAGTCTCAATAATTGACTATATCGGGAGAGACTGCACTCTGTGGCCCTGCAGTTTAGGGTCACTCAGACTATAGTCTCTTTGTTTTTTTCTTTCCTAGTTCCCTGAGCTCTTGTCATTGTCTCGATAATTCTGATTTCTTTTTTAACCCCAAACGTCGGATGTGTCTTTGTAAGTTGCCGTATTGTCCTGATGAAGATGGTAACGTTGACAAAACAAGAAGCTGAATTCTACTGGTGGTGTTATTCCTAATTTAATATGTGTTTTCTTTTTAAACTTGTGTTTTCAATCACAACTTGTGTTTGGATGTGGATGAAATAGCATTCATATCTGTAGCCTTGTGAATTTCATAATGATTGTTTGATAATGTAAATTCTTACAACTGGAAGTATTGAGCAGGCTATAAGGATTGGTGAGTTGGCATGCACCTATGTAATCCCAGCACTCAGAAGGCTGAGGCGGGAGGAGCAAAAGCTTGAGACTAGTCTGCTGCTGTAGGAGATTCTGTCTCGGACAGTAACAACCAAACAAACACAGCAACTGCCTTGAAGTGCTTTGGACATGCCAGGCATCCTCCAGGAGGATTGTTTCAATTTCCCTTGCTTCTGCACATTGAAATGTGTGTCTGACTCCACTGCTGGCATCTGTGGATGCTGGCTTCTTCTTTACACCAGTAACAACATTGTCCGTGTGCATCCTTTACCTCGTCCACCATAGCTGTTGTGAAAGTCTGTTTCTCGTGGCTTCTGACCCTTCCGCTTACACACCAGTAGCTATTTTTGTACCCTGAAAGAAGCTGAAGATGTGGAGTTCAGGGTAGTGTAGTCTTGAGGATTAAACCTGACCCCTAAAAGGAAAATTTCAAGGTGGTTTAGATATCACCTACAGCCTACGTGTGAACGCTTGTGTGTCTAGTTTAAATGCATGAGTAAAACTGAACAGTTTTGAAGAACAAATGAAAGTTCCCTTGCCCAAGCCAGGCATGGTGGCGTGTACCTTAATCCCAGCACTCAGGAAGCAGAGGCAGGTGGATCTCTGTGAGTTCGAGGCCAGGTCTGTATAGAGAGCCCCAGGACAGGTGGTGCAGCATAGAGAGACCTTGTCTGAACAGAACAAGAGGGTAACTTCTCTTAAAATCTTACCTCTTGGGCTGGAGGGATTGGCTCAGTGGTTAAGAGCATGGACTGCTCTTCCAGATGACCCGGGTTCAATTCCCAGCACCCACATGGCAGCTCACAACTCTCTGAAGATCCAGTTGCAGGGGATCTGACACCTTCACATCAACGCACATAAAATAATGTTAAATAAACCATAAAAAATATTTTAAAAAAAATCTTACCTCTTGACCAATACAGAAAAATGTTTTCAAACCAACACAATTACCAAAGTCGCTCATGTAATCCATTAAAAAGAAATAAAGCCTATATTCTAATCAACAGAAATGCTATTGAGTCGCTGCGTATTAGGTCGAACCCTCCGAAATTGCGGTTTATTGATGTTAGACAAAGTGGTTCAATACCAACAGTTGCATAGAAAATAGCCCCTATTGCTGTCATGCCATGGAGCGCATTTCTGTCACTAATGGAAGTCTTTTTCACCTCAGGCTTTTCAGTTTTTAGTGATGAATTGCTAGAGATCATACAGAATTGTTTTCTTCAGGATTTGCTGGTGTTTAGGCTTCTAAAACTATTGTAAATGTCGGTTGGTTCTGACAGGAGGCTTCAGCGTGAATCTAGCAGAAGTTTGAAAGATGGGCAGTATGAATAAAAGCTCTAAGTCGGCTTGTGTCCTTTGCAGTGCTGGGAATTGAACTCGTCACTGTCCACAGCCCTTGGCTGTGTGATGGTCTCACTTTGTAGTTCAGACTGGTGTTGAACTTGCTGTCTTCCGGCCTTTGCCTCTTGGGTGCTTAGGTTGCAGGTGCTCATTATCAGGCTGGCTTAAAAAGTTACAGTTTACACTGAGGGCAAACAGGACAGGACTTGAGATTTCAGCGTGCTCCACTTCCTGGCGTCTGCCACGTTCCCTGCTGTGTCTACTGCCGTCTGACAGGCTACAGCTGGCTGTCCTGCCTCACATGGCTGTGACTGAGTGTGTTATTTTGCTCTGAATCAGATAATCAAATGAGTACGTTATTTGCTGCTAATCAGTTTAGCACGTAGACGCGTCTCCCAGTGCTTTCTATCTCAGGTGGATCCCCGGCTCCTCTCCCAGCAGCTCAGGCCATCTGTCATGGCGTGTTCTTTCAACCTGGTGTTCACACTTCCGCGAGTTCTCCCTCCAGCTTCTGCTTTTCTTACACTTACCACAGCTTTTTTTTTTTTTTAAATAATTTTCTCTGTTGTCTCCATTTCTTTTTATAGCATTTTAATGGATTTTATATGAAGACACAGCATAGGAAATTAGTGGCCGTAATTCATTCTGTTGTTATGACTTCGAGCTTTCCTTTCCAGATGCAAGTTTGTTTTCCTGGCGAGCGCTGATTGTCCTAGGCACCCAGGAAGTGTTTGATGAGCTGATTCAATTAGGCAGCAGCCTAAGTGGAAGAAAATTAAAATGATTTTGGTTTTGATGAAGATTTCGTGGATGCATTTTCTTCTGAATTTTTATGTGGTTTTTGGTTTTACTATCATAAGCATTTATAAACTACAGATAGCCATTAGATATTTCCAAACTGTGTAATTGTTTTAATAACATTGGATTAAGATGTTCATATTCCTTTTTAATACCCGGTAAACTTGAATGTGTCTCTTCCGTAGGAGGGAAGGACAGGCGCAGCGGCCTCATCCTGACGATCCCACTATGCCTTGAGCAGACGAACATGGATGAGCTGAGCGTCACTTTGGACTACCTACTCAGCATTCCAAGGTGACTCCACAGGTGTCCTTTTCTTCCATTTCAGTATTGTTTCCTATTGGTTCTCGCTGCTGAAATATCACATATTTTTCTAGTAGTGAAATT
The DNA here is from genome assembly GCF_014885135.2 of Alexandromys fortis. NCBI lineage: Eukaryota > Metazoa > Chordata > Mammalia > Rodentia > Cricetidae > Alexandromys > Alexandromys fortis. The sequence goes on from NW_026067898.1 coordinate 6,115,418, forward strand.
GCAGTTAAAGACTAGAACCAGGGCCTGATGGCAGCGCACAGGTAAAATACTTGGCTCTTGGCTGCACCCCCAGCACACAGATTTCTGAATTCGTACTTTGAATCTTCCAAGAACAGCTAGGGTAAGCATCTGTTTGCCATGGAGCCTCAGTAAGAAGAGAAATGAGGGGCTGTGAAGTCTAGTTTGGAGGTATTCATAGGTAAAAGAGCTGGTGCAATGGGCCCGTGCATAAAGGTGCAAGCCTCACTTTCTGAGTTTGACACTCAGGACCCACGTGGTGGAGGGAGAAATCACATCTTGCGGGTGTTCTTTGACTTTCACATATGCTAACCCCCATACAATAAATAAATAAATAAACAAGTAAATAAAATTAACGAAAATGGGCAGGGCAGGATTAGAGGCCTGCGTGCTATTTTTCCATGAATCTGCCTCCTGATACCTGTCTTTGAGGCAGAGCTCATCCGTAATGAGGCTGATGACAAACCTCAGACCTGTGCAGTCACACGCAGTCCCCCAGGAGGCTCTCCTGCAGGTGGCTCGGGAGCTGAGGCTGAGTGCGGGCACAGCAGATCAACTTAGTCTCCTGGCTTGTGTGCGGTTAGGAGTCAGGTGGTGCAAGGCAAAAGAGCCAGAGCGCTAACCTGCTTAGTCTCTCTCTGTCTCTCTGGTGATGTGCTTGAAAGTAGTTCTCCAGTTCTTACAAGGCTGGTTTAGTTCTTTAAGTTTTCCAGAGTTTCTGCTGCCTCATTAATGAGGAATAGATTCGTGTCTGTGCATATGAAGTGGACTCTGAAGAACTTTGCTTTCATCCTCCACATTCTAAGACGCCGGAAGCTCTGGAGGGGGGACTGTTTAATTTGCATTGCCCCAGATCTATGCTGTGTACTATGTCGTCCGTAGTCAGTGGTCAGCACCTGTTTCTGCCTTGTCTTCCCAATGGCTTTTTTCTCTTCAGAGCTCTGCATATGCCTATGTGGGCTTGAAGGACCTGCTAACTGACTATTCTCAAGGACTCATGTTTGTCGAAAAACTAAATAAATGTAAAAGTGGTGAGCACGGTAGTTGTTTACAGCCAGCTTGTGGCTGCTTTGAGCTCTGTTTTAAAACATGAATCATTGTAGACCCCAGATTTGACCTGTGGTAGATATGGAAGGAACGCCCCCACCTAAGGAAACAGTAGGTGGTGTTCAGGTATTTAATTCTCCTGCTCCTCTGAGAGGAACTCTGCTCCCTCTCCCCCATCTTATGAGGGAACTGAAACATAGAAAGGGTTAGCACTGGCAGCTTGGCCAGAACCCTGTGGCAAACTGGAGCTGGAGACAGAGTCAGAGCCCAGCTAGTAGGCCCCAGCCTGCCGGTGACCACTGTGCCCCATGGCTGCATCTCTTCTCGCATTTTCATGGGTACACCAGCCAGGTGAATATGGCTGGTACGCTTTGGAAGAGGAACACAGTACTCAGATACTGGTTAGAGCAGAGGCTGGGGTCCATGGAGACTGATTTATTCTGACTCATTAGACATGTCATCACATACTTTAAAAGGCCTTCTCATCTCAAAACATTGGGCTAGGAATTAGCAGTCTTAGAAGATGAACATTCTGACATTCTGCAAGCATGTTCTCTGATGAAGATGAATGCCACACACGGCATTATCATAAAAACACAGTCTGCTGATAGGGATCAGCAGAACTTTGAGCAGAAGAGCCCCTAGATAAAATCAAGAAATAGTTACAAGCGTCAGGGCTCGAACCCTCGGAATCCCTTGAAAGGCCTTCATGAGTCAGAAGTGAGGCTGTTTTGTATCCGCATTTCTTTTACAGAGCTGTTTGAACCCAGCCTTGTTACCCCAGAAAGGCTGTGAGGAGTTGGGGATCTCACATTTTTTTTGTCTTTTTTGCATGGTATAGGAATCTTATTTATAGCACCCTAGACCATGGACGTGCCCTTTGAAATGCATCTGAAATGCCACTTGGTTGGCAGTTTTGAAATAGTATCTCTGGGTTGTGTGTATTTTCATTTTCTATCTTAGTGAAAAATGTAAGAAAATTAAGGTTCTTTTTCAGTGCAGTAGAAGATTTAGTGTTTTATCCTTTAAGATTGTTACAGGTGGCATTTGCAAGCTTCATTACTTTCACAGTATTAACTGCCAGATTAATTTATAGTATGCATTGAAATATAAGTGTTATTTTTTAAAAACATATTTAACAAATGATTGTGTGACCTACATCTCAGGGTTACAGATGCTAACAAGAAAACACCGGATGTCTCTGGGTGGCAGGCCTACACTGGAACACTTTGTCTTGGCTCCATTTCTTGCAAAGTTCTAAGAACTAGAAGACTCTGAGTTCTTGCCTGTCTCCAGAGGCCACTTAGCATCTGACTGCCCTGACTCTGCTGGACTTCCTGGGCTTGCAGACACACTAAGGCATAGTGGTCTTCAAATGTGTCTTGGTGGGACCTCTAGGAATTTCTTCTTCACTTGCATCTGCAAATGCTGACTGGGTGTCTGGTTTCTCCCCTACCCCTGCAAGCATTTAAGTGCTATCGAGTGCCTGGGCACAGGCGTGTATCACACTCTTCCCTTCCACAGAGGATCCTCCCCTCCCCCCAGTGTAGATCCCAACATTGAATACATAAAGTTTTAAAACAAATCTCACTAACTGGTCATAAAATATGATTTTAATAACATTTGCAATTGAGAGCTTTGTACTGTAGTCTCGGTGTCCTGTGATCACACTGACTCCAGACAGTTTCCGTCTGTCCAGAGAATCTAGATGTTAGCAGTTCCCTCCCGCGTTCCTCTCACCAGCTGCTTCAGTCGGCCACTAATCCGCTCTGTGGCCTTGCCTGTGTTGTACATTTTGTACCAGAGAATTAAACAACATCTGGGTGTTCAACCCTGGCTTTTTAGCATCGTATTCTGAAGGGTTATCTGTGTCGTGGTGCGTGCCAGCTGCTTAACAGTGCTCCGGATGTGGCTGCACTGTGTTCTTTTTGTTTAGCAGTTGGTGGACATGGATTTCTACTTTTCTACTATCAGAACTTATGCTGTTATAATCTTTACGTCAGGTTACTGTGTAGTCATGTGCTTCATCTGGCATTATCTATCTTTGGGATACATCTCGGTTGATTTAGCCCAGTTTCTGCCTTTACCTACCAAGGATCCTGTTCCTCTTCCAAATACTGACTCTGCCTCCTCTTCGTGGTGATCTCACTGCTTCTCAGGAGAACTGGACAAATTGCCTGTCTAGTTAGATTTGTGCTAGAGAGTTAATATGTGTTGTTAACTCCTGTGACTACTGTGGGTGCTGGGAGGGAGCAGGGAAGGCCTCAGAAATCCCTAGACAGCCAGATTGAAATCCCTGAGAAAGGTTGGCTCTACCTTTCCGCTAATGGGTGCAGTTGAAAGGACTCTGGGCTGAACTGCCTTCATTTCCAGGTCTTTGCTCTGGGAAGCAAGGCTGAAGTTTCCCCCACTGTACTGAGAGAGGGCAGGTGAGGTCCTTGCATTAAGTTTATAGGTACATAATGATAACAGTGAATGTAGCTATGTAGTTTTGTCTTTAGATGGAACTTTTCCATGTAGCAGCCGTTACATTTAGTAAATGTTTGCATAGTTAAACACAGTACAACACATTTTGCATCCTAAAGGTAACGTTTTGTTGGCCAGATGACTAAGAATGAGGAAGTCAAGGCAGTGATGGGTCAGAGGTGGAGCATGCAAGTGTCCAGTCAATCTGGAAAGCAAGTATGACTTCAACGTGGTGGATCTCTGAGCACAAAGATGCCAGTCTCCAGTGGTTTAGTAATAGCTTATTATTTTCACCTGTGTGAGCTATTTCCTCATAAATCATACAACCTGGTATGAAGTGTGCTAGGCACGTGGAAAGTGGTCCTTACCTGGCTCTTTGGTCCCATTTTTAGAAGGAGATATTGAGAAACTTTAGGGAATGTTGGAATGGACCTTGGCTTTTTTTTAAAGATCTTTTTTTTTGTAATATTATTATTTTTTATTGAAAAAAAAATTACCGCCTCCTCCCCGCCTCCCATTTCCCTCCCAGTCTCCCTTTTCCCTCCCCCCCACTCCTCCTCTCCTTCCTCTCCAGTCTGAGGGGCAGTCAGGGTTCCCTGCCCTGTGGAAAGTCCAAAGTCCTCCCCCCTCCATCCTGGTCTAGGAAGGTGAACATCCAAACTGGGTAGGCTCCCACAAAGCCAGAACATGAAGTAGGATCAAAACCCAGTGCCATTGTCCTTGGCTTCTCTGCAGCCCTCATTGTCCGCCATATTCAGAGAGTCCGGTTTTATCCCATGCTTTTTCAGTCACAGTCCAGCTGGCCTTGGTGAGCTCCCAATAGATCAGCCCCACTGTCTCCGTGGGTGGGTGCACCCATTGTGGTCCTGACTTCTTTGCTCATATTCTCCCTCCTTCTGCTCCTCATTGGGACATTGGGAGCTCAGTCCGGTGCTCCAGAAAGTGTGGAATATATACACATTAGAATACTACTCAGCGGTAAAAAACAATGACTTCTCGAATTTTGCATGCAAATAGATGGAAATAGAAAACACTATCCTGAGTGAGGTAACCCAGACCCAAAAAGATGAACATGGGATGTACTCACTCATAATTTTTAAAGATCTTAACTTACCATGCTTAGAGTTATTTTCCTTCCTGATCAGCTTGTGACTAACGCTTCTAGAGATGAGAAAAACAATGTTAGAAATGGAAGGAATACTCTGGAGAATTTTATTGGTTGATACTGTAGGTCGGACCAGGCGAGGTGATTTGTACCCCACCTGCTATAAAGCTTTTGCCTTCCTCCTTCAGGGTCAGGGAAGAGTCTGGACCTTGTTTAACACCCATAATTGTATTTTGTTTCAGTGAGAAATGCAAGGCCAGAGGATTCACCGTGATCGTGGACGGCAGGAAGTCTCAGTGGAATGTGGTGAAGACAGTCGTCTTAATGCTGCAGGTGATTCTTTGTCCTGTGTCTGTCACTCGGGAGGTGCTTTCCATTTTATAGCAGGGTACCGTGATGAAAATTACAAGTACATATTATTTATCAGTTCATGCCCAGGCTTCTCAACAATGACTCAGTTCTGAAAAGAGATTTCACACAGTGCCATTGGATTGCTTAAATTCAATTTTTATATGTTTAAATTTATGAAGTAGAGTTGAGCCTCACCTTGCCTGTACAAGCTTTAAAGGCTGAAACTAGATTGGCGTGTTGAAGTAGTCTGAGCAAGAAAGCCTGTGGTTGTCACATGAGAAGACTGAGGGCACAGGACTCACCGGGCTGCTCCATGTGCTGTGCTTTCTGGGCTCCCTCTCTTCCCTGGGCTCCTCATTGGTTATACAGGAATGGAGGATGGACAAGTCAATTTTGAAAAAGTTTGGCAGGTGAGCCTTAAATGCTAGTGGCGGCTTTAAGAAAACAAAACCCACAAAGAAATAAAAATAAAAATTTAGGATTTGTGATGATCACACTAAGAATTTATATCCCAGAATTTATTTCATAGCTGTGTCTTTAGAACATTATTAACAGCTTGTAAATTCACATTTAATAAATAGCCACTAAGTCTGCAGAGTGGGGGCGGGGCATCTTGTCCTGTATTTCTTCATGTCCCTCACACTGGTCTGTCAGTCTCTGGCATGGAGCAGAGACTCAGCAAGCCCTTGTCTTCTGTAAGGCTACATTGTCATGTGACACGGAAACATCCCAAGGGGCGGGCTGCTCTCAGGTATCTGGTCTTCCTTAGAAGTTTCCAGAAAGGGAGCTATTGCGTGACACCCCCAGATGAACCAAATTCAGTGAAAGGCATCGGTAGACTAATTTGGGGAGAATACAATTCATTCAGCAGGAACAGGTAGCATGTGTTTGTTTTATCAAGTATCAGTGGCATAAAAGACAGTCTGAGCATGAGCAGTGACGGGCTGCTCCTTTAGGGCCGCTCAGAGAAATGGGACTGAGCTTTAAATCCTTAATTAGGAGAATCCTGTGTCGTGCTTCATTCATTGCTCAGGACGGTTGGGTTGAGAGGATTTGAGGGACGGCAATGAGGAGAGGTAATGACAGGTTTTAACTTCGGTGTCAGACTTGAGCGTGACTCAGTACTCTGCGTTATTTAAGTTCAGCCTCACAAAGTTAGAAGTTGGCAAAGCCCAAGTGTTGGGCCCTGGCTTTTTCCACACGTCTGAAGTGATCCCAGATTATTTACCTATTGCTCCACTGTTTGTTTATTTTCTAATCTGTATGGATGTAGTTTCTGCATCACATCTGTGCCTGGTGACCAAGGAGACCAGAAGAAGGTGTTAGGTCCCCTAGGACTAGAGTTACAGACAGTTGTGAGCTGACATTTGGGTGCTGGGAATTGAACCTGGGTCCTCTGGAAGAGCAACCTCTTCACTGCTGAGCCTTCTCTCCAGCCCCTGTTGCTTCCTTTTTAAGGGTAAGACTTAAATGCGTCCTCACTGGGCTCTGTCCTGAGATAAAGAGGTGTCCTCAGAGGACTGGTTTCTAAAATTGGCACAGCAAACCCTCTGCCAAACATGTGGTGGTCTCCCAACCCGAGACTTCTCTGAAAAAGTCGTTAAATTCCACTTAGGTGAGCAGTCCGTTGGTGATGGTCGTGTGCTCTTCCTCTCATCGTGACACTCACCTGTCGCTGGTGAGCCCTTGGGACTTGCTGTGATCTGCACTTGGATCTGTGGCAGTTCTGTAGAACAGTCGGTAGACTCAGTCCCTGCTGTGCTTTCTTCCTGATGGGTAATTTTGTAGACATTTAGACTGACTCATATCTGACTTTTCCAGAATTCCCTTGGCCATTTTCTCCTCGTTAACTATCTCTATTCAGGAAGTGACTTCGGTGCTTTGATCTTGGGCTGGGGTCAGATGTTTGGTAGTTTCCCCAGCTCCGTGAGAGCAGTCTGCCTATCACTAATGTTCTGAAAGAGGAGCCTTGTTTCCCTTGCTTCTCATAGTTTTCCTGTGCAGTGGCTTAGAAATACTGATTTTTCCATAGGTCAGTAACTGAAGAAACTATACCCTAAACTTCCCAGCCTCTGTGATAAGGGTTCTGAAACAGCCGAGTTCACGCTGCTTACCTTAGCGACTTCCTAGTCGTTGCAGGAACACTGGCATGCTGCTGGGGAAAGATCATTTTCCGTCTCTTTCCAAAAAATTAGAACTTGGTGCGGCCCTCGATGGCTTAGAGTAGTGGTTGGACTTTGGGGTTTAAATAAATATCTGGAGCTGACCGTGCACGAAATTTGCAAACTCGCCACCATAGAACTGAATAGTTGGAAAAAGGTTCTCGGGCCCTCAAAGTCTAATATAGTCTTCATTCCAAAAGTACTGTGTTGACCTGGTCCAGAGCCTGGGGAACTGGCGAGACACCTGATTGTGATCTGCCTTCATCGCCTCCAGCTCTAAGCTACAGTTACTTGAGTGAGATCCACTGCTAACGAAGATTAAACTATCTAACAGATATTGTTGGAATGAGTTCTGTGTGTCAGGCACTGAGGTAGAGAATGACATTCATAGATAAGTACCTGCCATTGGGAAGCCTAGGTGTCGTTGAGGAGTCAGGCAATGGGCTGTTAAGGAAATGAATGAGAAGCATTAATTGGTGGTGAGAGCTGTGATGACTGTGGACACACACACACGCCAGTATACACACACAGATATACACACACAGATGCACACACAGATACACTCACACAGATGCACACACAGAAATAAACTCACACAGATACACTCACACAGATTCACACAATATACAGATACACAGATACAGATAACACATACACTCTTACAGATGTACACACACAGATACATAAGACAGATACACTCACACACAGAGATAACACACTCAGATACATATACAAATACACAAACACACTTTTATACACATATACACAGAAATATACACACATTCTTATACATAGATACACACGCAGACACACAGACATAAGTACAATTACACACACACAGACAACAGACACAGATACATATATTCTTACACATAGATACACACAGACAGTCACAGATACATACACCTTCTAGATGCAGGGAAAGCCTCCTTAAGGAGGGAGCCCCCAGTACAGCACACAGAATGAAGAACTCCCTGAGCAGAGGGAGTGGAGGGGCAAACACGTGAGGCAGGTTCAGACTTGCGTTCTAGGAGCTATGAGCTCAGCGATGGTGGAGGAGCATGCCAGGAAGAGGTGCACAGTCAGGTCTGACTCAGCAGGGATCCAGCTTGAACTGCATTAGCAGCTATGACCAGGCATTCTGACCCCAGACGGTGTAAAACTTTGCAGAGTATTTGAGGAAGTTAGTTTGGGATGTTAACAGAACGGAGTAAAAATGAGTAGATTGCAGGGGTTTCTTCAGGTTAGACGTTTGCGCAGCTTCCTGATTAAGGAGACGTACTTAAGTTAATAATGCTAACTACCACTCTTGGTCATTGTAGAAAATGTGAAACTGTGTTGTGTGGGAAGATGGTTTGTCTTCTCCCAGTTACTGATCACAAAGAACCCTGACTTTTTATGTAATGGCAGATAAGAAACCAACTTTGTGAGAAAATGGATTTCTCATCTCCTGAAGAAATTCTTCTTGATGATGGTATTGGAAAACATTTGTCCTGCGCCTTAGAAAAACTAATTTTAATAGTTTCTTACCTAAAATATAAGTCTTGTGGTTTACTCTAAACATGCTTTCAGCAGGAATACTGTGTATAAAAAATGTGATTAATACATACGATCTGTTTAGAATTGTTCGAAAACTTCTAAATAGCTTGTCTTTCTTTATTGCCACTTAGGTTTTGAAGTTTGGAGAATTTCTTTGGCTTTCTTTTCTTATTTTTAAGACTTCGTTTTCAAGTATCGTAGCATAACCGCAAGTGTCTAGTGATTTGTACATCTAGTAAGTCATTCGCATGTGTAATCTGTGCTTATTCTTCTATGTTTTGCAGAATGTTGTTCCGGCTGAGGTATCCCTTGTATGTGTAGTGAAGCCAGATGAATTCTGGGATAAGAAAGTAACCCACTTTTGTTTTTGGAAAGAAAAGGATAGACTTGGCTTTGAGGTAAATATAATCCTTATAAAAAAGAGTTGTGTTGCGCCTTTGGAAGTAGGTCTCACTGACGTTGCTGTGCGTGTTCTGTTACTTAGAAGCGCTAGCTCTGTGCTGTACTGCAGCAGTATATACTCGGCGCTCACACACTTGTGAAATGATTGTGTCTTCCTCATGCACTGTAAAAGCTCCATCTCCATCTGTACACTCTATTAACTCCTGCATAACTGAACCCTTTGTATTTAAAGTTTTCAATGATGAGGACGAGGAACTGTGGCAAGTGGGAGGCCACTCTAGACCTCAGAGTGGACCATAGAGTGTATTGTCGCCCATATGCAATGTTTATTTTCAGGTTTTTCTTACATGGCGTCAGTTTCATTAGTCTCGATCCTGTTTGTTTAGGTCACTTTCCCTTGGGCCACCTTCAAGATTTCATTTTGATCTTGGTTTTCAGCACTTTGATTTCATATGTGTAGATCTTTCATTTGGTGTTTATCCTATTTGGTAGTCTCCGTAGTTCTTGTATCCCTGGACTGTGTCCTCCAGTTTAAAAATTCTCTGACACTGTGATTTGAAATATCTCTGTACCCTGATTTCTGTATTTCTGCGATTTTAACTATATCCATGTTAGATGATTAGAAATTTTCTCACTTTTCTTACTTGGTCTTCTCTTTGATTTTAAACCCATATTGTCCCCTTCTTATTTATTTAGTTCTGGGGACTGAACCCAGGGTTTTGTGAGTGGTAGACAGGTGCTCTGTTATGGAGCTTGTCCTAGCCCAGTTTGGGTGTTTTCTCTTTTGGAGTTTTTTTTCAGTTTTGATCCATTTTCAGACTCTGTGTTTGGTTGTGCTGAGTTTGTTGAGAAGACCGCTGGAAAGTTTCCTCATCTGTTGCCATGGTTTTGCTATGTGGCATCTCTGTTTGATTCTTGTATACCCAGCCTTCCATCCATATTCACATTCATGGATTGAAGTCACATATGAAAATATTTGGAAAAGTTCCTTCTGGGATCAGGAAATGGCTCCACTGCTAAAAGCGCTTTCTGAGCAAGGACCATATTTCAGTTCTGAACCCATGTGAAAAACTGGACCTGGTGGCACATAATTAAAACCCAGTCCTGGGAGATGGGCGTAGATGGATCCCTGAGGCTGGCTGGTTGGCCAGCCTGGCTTGCTTGTGACTGGCACCCGAGATTCTGAGGAATGCTATCCAGGGTTGTCCTCTGGTCTCCACTTATACTGGCATGTGCATTGTACAAACAGACAGATAGGCAGGCAAGAAGAAAGACAGACAGACAGACAGACAGACACACACACACACACAAAACCTAGACAAACGCACACACACACTTTTTTCTGTATTAAACATAGCTTTTGTGCCTAAACCATACTCTTAAAGCACGTTTATCTACCATTTGCATGTCATTAGGTATAAGTAAGTTAGGGTTGATTGAAAGCATGCAGGAGCTTTATGTGGGGTCTGTGCAGATGAAGTGGCACTGTAGTTAGACTACCTGAATATCTTTAGATTTTGGCACTTGGGGTGATATCCAAAGATCCAGTCTCCCTTGGGCTCTAAGTGATGAGTCTTCTTTGTCTTCTTGGTGATCTCTCATCCGTCTCTGCCCGTGCCCTTTCGGTCTCTGCATTAAAGCTGTCTGCGTGGTTCCTGCTACCTGACACGTCATCACTTGTGTCTCTTACTCTTTATACTGTTGGCTCTCAGTAAGGACTGTAGTATTTCTTGTATGCTCTTTCGTTTTATTCTGAATTGAATATTGGGAATTTTAAGATAGTAAAAGTCGGGGTAAATACCATTTGTGTGCATGTTAACCCACTTACCTTTCCTTTGTGTTTTAGCAGTGAGGGGAGGTGTCGAGTTACAGTGGCCGGGTTGATTTGGCTCTTGGCTTTGCCTTTTTGTTTTTCCCAGGGCACCACAGGCTTCAGGTTTCTCTGTAGTTCCTTTGGTTGCAGCAATGCTTGTTCTATACACCGAGTAGAAAACAGATATTTCTCTCTACTTGTTCTTGCAGCTTTGTCATTGGTGGATTTGACTGTTTTGTGGAATTAGTGGAGCCATGTGTGCTACCAATTAAAGGAAGATGGCTCTCACTAGTCCAGAGATTATTTTCCTAACAGTTTAGGTGGGAAGTCACATCCAAGAAGGTCAAGAAAGCCTGGATGCTGCAGTTGGCACCAAGGAGAGCGAGCACTTCAGACCCGCTAGGGGCTTGCAGAAAACACGACTCTGCGCAAATATGAAGTGAGCAGGTGCGCCCAGACTCAGACTGTGAACAGAATAGGGAAACCTGGTGTCTTTATGACATTTGTCACATCCTGCTTAGCATAGGTGTCTGCCCCTGCGAATGAACAGTCACTAGCATCTCGGAGGATAAAAGAAGAAGCAGCTTTGGTCTGACGTCATAGATGTTTGACTCAGAACGGAAGTGTTTAATGAATGAAGCTTTTTGTATCAGTGCCTTTCCTCTTAGTCACTGAAGAGACTCAGTTCTGAAATTTACCCAGTCAGTAAGTGCTTATCAAAAGCTTGATGTCCTAAAGAGATGGGAGTAATTTCAGTGCTGGTTATTTGGCCACTAAACATATTCAACTTCAAAGGGAAGTTCACTACCAGTTATTTAGTGGTACTTAGAGCTTAGAGATAGAATTAAATTCAACATTGATTCTTATTTAATCGAAAATTATTTTTCTTGGAGTAATTTTTGGTAATTTGGGCTTTTATAAAAGAAGCCCATGTCTTTGTGTAGATATTCTGTTTATTTTTAACAGTATAATTTTGTTACAGATACTGATGTTCTTGTAAGTATGACTAAGTGTTTTACTCTACAGAATTATATATAATATAACAAAGTTTCATTATCAGCTTTCCACATTGTCAGTCAGCTGGCCTGTTCATTGTTCCCACGGGATTTCTTGTTTTCTCTAGTTTTCCCTTTTCCTGTGCACTTTTGCAGTGCCCTTTATTGTCCTTGCTAGCCTCAGTATTTCTCTGCACATCCGGCCCGTCTGAAATCTGTACCTACTTGCTCAGCTTCCTTTTCTCTAGTAGTGAAGTCAAGTTCCTTTTACCCCTCAGCAGCACCTCCCCAGTGACCGTCAGATATCGCTGCCCAGAGGACAGTATCTGTGTGTTAATGACAAGATTAGGACTGGCATTAATCCTGACCTCAGACAGAGACACTGGAAATCAGAGTGCTGCCTCTGCCCCTCTTTTATCTGTTTACTCAAATCTGTGTTCTTCTCTGTTTTTATTACTTTTCTTGAAGTTTCCAATAGTGAGACCCAGGACCAGAGGTGTTTTTCATGTTCCTTTGTCAAGTACACCCTTGGTGATATTTAGTCTTTTTAGTTTTTATAGACGTGTATCAGAATTCTGTGGAGAGTTAAAATGGTACAGATCTACAGCCAAATTACTTTGGGCCATCGTTAGCCCCCTGAATAGCTCACCTTTGTGTCCAATCCACTGTCCTTTTAACTACAGGTAACAACCTTTAGAATATATTAACAGCAAACCCTGAGTTTCCACCAAGCTAAGAGTATCATCAGAAAACCTTGATTGACAAAAGCCTTAAGTTACTCACTTTCTTCCCTTCTGTGTCTATAAAGTCCTAGCAGCTGCTTCTTCATGGGGCCACATTATTTGGGGCAGCGTGAGTCTGTGCTTCCGCACTGTGGTCACTCATACTTCATACTGCTCAGAATAAATTAAATTTTATTATTTTGGAAATGTTGTTAGCAGTGTTTTGTGGAAATTCGTTTTATTTAGTTAGTTAGAGTTTTGGTTTGTTTTCATCCGCCAACGTATTCTTTGAGTATTGGTGCATGCACAGGAAGGTTGTGAATAGTGTCTGCTTCCTGGAAATGAATACGTACTCCTGCTGTTGGTGGTTGTGGGATTATGGGCTTTTCCATCAAGTGAAGCTTTTTAATCTTTGGTTTCTTTGTACACATTGTTGTCATTCTCGGACAGCCCAGTTTCCATCTTTCGCATCTTGGACAGATGTAACATTTCCCATCGTGAGCACATTGCAGTGAGCATCCTGCCGTATACTGAACACACTTTTGCCATCTGCAGCCTTTATTTCCACAAACTGACATTTGGATTTCCACAGTCACATCCAGACTTGATTCCCCCCACCCCCACCCCCACCCCCCAAGGCTGCTCTCTTAGCAGTGTGTTCTTTTGTAATGAAACTCAGTCACTGGCCATCATCTTTGTGTCTCAATCCCTTAGTTCTACTGTACTTTCTCTGTGTCCTTACTGGGGTGTTTGCATAGTGAGAAACTTACCCTCTCTTGCTGTATACCCACCCTTGGTCCCTCTTATGAAAAATGCTGCCTGTGTTGACCTCCATATTGACTTTCTTTCTTGGCTTAGCCTGACGAGTATCATTTCTTTTAAGTTCCCAGAGTTAAACCATTCAGTGTTTCAGTCCAGTTTATTTTTACTAACATCTTTGGTTAGTGAAGATCTTTTCAGGCTCCTGGTATTTTTTTTTTTTTAATATTGGTATCATCAGAATTTTTTGATAGTTTTTTTAGCAGATAACCATAATTGAATTGATTTGAAATGTTATGTTAAATTATAAATGATAGTTTGCTATTATTTTGAAGCAGTAGTGCACGTTTTTTTACCCTAATTCTAATTCCTTATTTACCTCCAGACTTTAATAGTTTACTTGGTTTTTTTTTTTTTTCTTTTCTCTGTAGGTTATTTTAGTGTCTGCCAACAAGTTGACTCGTTACATAGAGCCATGCCAGTTGACAGAAGACTTTGGTGGGAGTCTTACCTACGATCACATGGACTGGCTAAATAAGAGGCTGGTTGGTATAGTATTATAAAACAAGATAATCAAATGGCTTTACACATGAATATGTGTGAATAACTTTCTCATTTTAGTAAACTAAGATGTAGGTTGTTCTAATATAAAAACAAAGAAGCACATTGTGTCTGTCAGAGTAGTGTATTATTCGGAGCCCACACTCTAGTCAGGGACACTTGGCTAGCGTCCTGGTGTTAGAAACTGGGCATGTGACCTTCATTGATGTGTTTAATTTCCCATGTCTTGGTTTTCATATCTATAAGGCAGTAATAGTAACAGTACTATCCTGTGCAGTTGTGAGCAAGACAAAATGAATACGGACCTACAACATTTAGATCAGCCCCACAGGGTACAGTGGCCCTCTGTGTTAGCTGTGTCCGTTGGATCAGGACCGATAAGGTTGCCCTTAGAGTGACGGTAGCACAGTGTCCTGAGAGGTGGTCTCGATTCTCATGTGATATCAGCCCGTGGTGCCTTATGACAGACAGACAGCTTCTGCTTGTGCAGACTTGTGAGGCGTGCTGCTCAGTGTCACACGGCATTGCTTTATTGGGTTGTGGAGAGAATCGTCTCTGAAGTAGCGTCTTGAGAGTGTGTGCTAACCTCAGGGGACTTTGGTTGGCCCTGAATGAATAGCCGTATCTAAACAGTGACACCTCTGTCGGAAAACGGTATGTCTGTTTTATTGCCTGTGTTCAGATGTGGTCGAATCCCTTCTCAGAAATACTCATGTTAAAGTTATAAGTCATTTATCTATATACTACAGACTTGTCTGAAAAATATGACCAGTATTGACTGGTGATAGAGTATGGTGAGGACACGGTCTGTAATTAGGATAGGTGGCTGTAGCTGCTCTCAGTAACATTCATGTAGTTATAAAACCCATTATTGATGTAGGTGTTTCCCACAGAAGGATAAGAATGGAAATAAGTTTGAATAAATTACGTTATTATGTATTATATTTATAAATTATAATACAATAAATTATAAAAATAAATAAAGTTTGAATAATTTAATTCATTTGAAAATTCTGTTGCCATTAAAACTCTTCATTACTTGCAGTGTGATTTTGTTCTGGGCTCTTGCACTGCTGTGCTCTCTGGCGGTTGAACTGCACTGTGTGACTTTCTGGGAAGGAAGAGAAACACCACTGATAGTGCTGTTGCTGTTACCCGAAGTCCTTATTATGTATTGATTTTGAGATTATTCATGGTATGTCTCTGCACTCTCCTGTTGCAGGTCTTTGAGAAGTTTACGAAGGAGTCTACGTCATTGCTAGATGAACTTGCTCTGATTAACAATGGAAGTGATAAGGGGAACGAGCAGGAGAAGGAAAGGTGGGTGGAGTTGTCTGGTGGAGGATGCCCATGCTGCAGGCTCGGGTTAAGAGGACCGCAGTGAACAGAACTACTCAGAACTGCCACACACAGCTAATGGTCATTCGCCTTACACATACAACGTTCATTGGACTTAAGTTGGCTTTAAAAGGGGACTTTCTGATGAGTCTGGCTGTGTTCCTTTCTCCTTACATTTTCCAAGCATTAGACCATACTTGGAAAATGAAGCCATTGTCTACTCTCCTTGGTTTTGCCCTTTCCTGCAGACACCTGCAGCTTGAAATAAGATTCTTACTACTTTATTTAAATTTGTTAGTATCAAAATGTCTAGCATATAGAATTCTTGTCCTAAAACATGATACTTGGAAGGAGTGTGTCATTTCATCATAGTTGACATAGTAGTTGAGTTGTATCATCAATAAGTCTAGCTTTCTAGACTTGCTATCTTACCAGGGTGTCCATTGCCTTGATGGCCTAGCCAGTCTTCACGTTTTGGTTGGTGGACCAGGTTCCTTTCTACCCAAGGCTAACTTTAGCACGTTAAGATACAAATCATCCCTGAACTGTTGATGTCAGTGTCTCTAGAACTGTGCTTTCTTGTTAGGAAGTTTGCAGGAATCCACGCCTTCTTGTCAAGCTTGTCTTGCATCTTGCTTGAACCTGCTTTGGACCCTATGATCATGTGACAGTCGGCTGAAATAACATGGTTGCATGGATGTAAAAGGATTATAATTTTACCAAATGTTGATTAGAATGAGTTCAGAATACAAAAACAAGTAGTTTGAATTTCAGTTTAATTGAGGATAAATAGTCACAAATGTTAATCTTCTATATAGCCTATATTGTGTGACTTCTTCCTTGGAGGCATGGACAATGTCTTTTCATCCCAGGTAGAGCACCCCTGACCCACTAGAGTCATGGCTCCATACAGTCTAGCTTGGTGAACCAATTTTATTTAGGTTACTCATGGGCGCATGGGCAAGATGTTCCTTCCAAGACCATAGGAAGCTTATAGGTAGTTATATCACGAAAAGATTTTCTGTTACCAAGTGCCAACCCCTTGTATATCCTGCATGTGGAGAGAAGCCTCTTGTAAGCCTCTTGTGCTGTCTGATACACCCTCCTCCTTTCTCACAGAAGAATGTTAGTGGGCTAGTCTTATGGGAGTCTCTTTATGGTAACAAAGCTGCTCTATTTCAAGATAGCAGTTGGCATATCCTGCCTGGAAAACAGAGTTCCACAACACCATATAAAATGAAAATGTAAATACATATATATGGCTACATATGTGATTCATATATAGCTATCACACACACTTATATCTCAGGAAAGACGTACATATGAAGAGGGTACCCATGGAAAATTAGTGGATGGACAGAGTTTAATGCTGTATTCTATCTCTGCTGATAGCTGCAAACCTGGCTTAAGGGCTCTGAGGAAGCACAGCATCAAAGAAGCCAGTTTAATTGCTTCTTTAGACCTCCGCATGCTTGGATGACAGTAGGTCAGGGCTCCATTCTTTCTCTACTGATGTGTTTTTAATATTTTGAGGAAGACTGGGAAATGCTGACATGTGTGTCTACATGAAATAGTAATAAATATTGTGTCTTCCAGTCTTTTCCCACACTCAACTGTTACCGTTTTGGTTTTTTTCATACTCAGGTAACAGAATCCCATCCGTCTCTTGTGAATTTTATCAACCTTCACTGTGCTAGCTATCCCTCGGGAGGCATCTTAGCTACCCAAGAGGCAGGAGCATGGGTCAGTTAGCAAATTGCAGGATTTAGTTCAGCATATAGCAACATGGTTTTTATCTGTAATTTAGCTCCTCTAGCTTTCTTGAAGTCTCTTTCTCACCTGTTGCAGAAAGTGAAGGCAGAATCCAGCTTCCCAAGAAACAAGACAACAATAGGGAAGGCGTGGCGTGTACCTGTTAGGGTACCACACGTGCGTGCGTATATGTATGCGTGCTAGTCATGTTTGTAGGGTGGTTTTTGCCTCCTCTCCTGCTAAAGGTGTTTTAGCAGGTCTAAGAATTTTCTAGTTGGTGTTGTAGGGTGTTTTAGTTACATGATTGTGGACCATGTCATCTTCATTAAGGGACAGTTTGACTTTGTTCTCTCCCTTTTATACCCTTTATTTCTCCTCTACATTGCTGTAGCTAGGGTCTCAGATACTGTGTTGAATAAGAATAGAGAGAGTGAAAACCCTTGTCTCCTTCTGTCTGTTGAGGTTTTTGTCCTTAAGTCTGTGTGTTCTATATTACACTTACTTAATTATGTATGTTGAACCATTCTTACGTTTGCTCTGAAGCCAGCCCAACTTGGCAGTTAAATATATAATCCTCTTAATGTGTTGTTGAATTTGGTTTGCAAATAGTATATCAAAGATTTTGTACATTTATTTTCATTCAGGGAAATTGTTCTCTTTTGCTGTGTTCCTCTCTGGTTTGGAACATTAAGATGAGTTTGGTAGTAATTACTGCCTACATTATAGAGCAGCTTGAGGAACATTGGTGTTTGCTTTTTATTGATCTTATAGAAGTTAGCATCGATCCTTCTGGAGTGCATGTATTATGTGTAAAACAATTTATGAAGTAGATTTATAAGAATAGTACAGCATTTAAAAATGATTCTTTTAATGTCTGCCAGGTCTGTGGATTTAAACTTTCTTCCATCTGTTGATCCTGAGACAGTTCTTCAGACAGGTAAAGTGTAAAACAAAACATCTATTAGTGATAATAATAATAATCTAGTAAGCAAAGTATTAGCCTCTTTAAAAACAATCTATTCAGCATGTATGTTGGTAGAGAGAATTTAGAGTGGAGCTTTTCAAACTGATTTGAGATTAATCTGATGATGTTAGCATAATATTTAAAAATTAGTAATGACAAATTATCTCCTAGAAAAACTGGATTTATTTCCTCTTTTAATAAACTGCATTTTATAAAGTGCATTGAATTCTATCTCATTGGGTTGTTATGAAAATTATTGTATACCTGCTATGTGCTGTATTCTCTCTACAGTGTTTGAGATAATTAGATTTTTATCTCTATTTTATACTTTAAGAAATCAAGGCTTAGAGATTAAAAAAAAAAAAAAACTAAGTAAGTAAGTTGTTCAGAGTCAGTTAAAAAAATTTATTGCCACAGCTCAAAGCAGGTCCAGGTCCAGAGGCACCTTTTACAGCAGCTTGTAATCATCTGTATGAACCCTAAGCCCTTGGCAGTGGCCTTGTGCCCTGGTGCCCCAGGCTTCACGCTCTGTGTACTCTAGCCCCGTGTCTGCAGTAGAGATCCTCAGTTCTAGGACTCAGGCTTCACACTGTGTGTACATTAGCCTGTGTCTGCAGTAGAGACCCTTCAGTTCTAGGACTCAGGCTTCACACTGTGTGTACATTAGCCTGTGTCTGCAGTAGAGATCTGTCAGTTCTAGGAGAATGAATTGGAATTCTCTCAGGGAAACACTGCAACTTTATTTCTAATCTCAAAAGTTAATAGCTCACACTGCCAATCTTACTGGATTCCAGGCACAGATCTAAGTACTCTGTGTGACCTCATTTATCCTTCATTACAGTCTGTGAGGTGGGTCTTGTTACTGTACTGTTTTCATAAAATGCGAAACCGAAGCGTAAACGATTACGCAGGGGCTGGGGGCACAGCTCCTCACAGGCAGGGTCAGCCAGGTAACAAGGCCAAGGCCCACCTGATCCAAAGTGAGTTAAATGGAAGCCCGAGAGACTCAATGGAGACCTCATCTCAGAATCAAGGACGTAAAAAAGGGAGATGTAGCTCAGGAGTGGCACAGTCTCCTGGCTTGTATAGGGCTCCATACGTTCCTTGATGGAGATATGGATACATTTACACACACATATCATATCCAATAAATTCTATAGTCAGAGCCTGAGCCCAGGCAGTGGGGCATCAGATTGTCTTCTGAAATAATTGTCCTAAGTGCTGTCTGGTAGAAATGCTAAGATAACAGTTGTTAGGGTAGAAAAAAAATGATGAATTCTGCTATTAAAGATATATATGGAGCCCAGGCAAACATTCAGATATTTTTTAAGTATTTACACAGGTTTTTAAAACAAATATTTTTCCAATTATAAAATGCCAGGAATAATTTTTGAAAATCTGTACAGATTTGATATATTTGTCCAGCTGTATTTCAGTTTTCAGTATGATAGAGATTTTAGTTCCTTAGGGAGCAAAGAAATACTTACAATCCATATATTGCATGTTTAGAAATTACAGGAGTTGGTCAGTAAAAGTACTATTTTTTTATGAATACTTAGTTCCATGAATTACTTGACATTTCTGAGAGCTTATTTTAAACCACCGATTTAAGAACATTTTAAATATTTATATGTATACACTAAGTTTTGTTTTATGGACATTTAAAATAGACATTGAAAGTATATAATGGAGATTTAGAACAATCTAGATTTTTTTTTCAGAAAGCTCTAATAAAAATGCTTTCTATACTTTAAAAACTATTTAAATTTAGTTTAAATACTTCCAAAATAAAGATGAGAACAAGAAAATTTATAATGTCTAGGGTTTTTTTTGTTGTTGTTGTTGTTTTTTGTTTTGTTTTTCGAGACAGGGTTTCTCTGTAGCTTTGGTGCCTGTCCTGGAACTAGCTCTTTAGACCAGGCTGGTCTCGAACTCACAGAGAATGTCTAGGTATTTTTGATGCCTCTGTAATAATCAGAATAGTTTTATCCTGGCAAACAATCTCTTTATTTTTGAAATTGTGAATGTGCTTGTGCTTGTTCATGTGTTCTTTCGGGCGGTTTCCCATGTGTGAGCGGCTCCCTGCGTGAGCTTGCTCTACACAGTTCCACTACTATGGCATGCCCACTCTCCAGTCCGTGTGTCGTAGACAGTCCTGCAGAGATTATTTCAGTATTATTCTGCACTGCTCATAAAGCTTTCCTCCAGTTACTTTGATAACGCATTGCTTCACTGTCAGCTTTTAGTTTAAGTGCTGTGCTTGAGGACGGGGAGTAGAAACCCTCCGACACATTTCTTGTATTGGTAATGGGAATTCCAGAGTATAATTTCCCCACAGAGAAAGACGGTTTACTGACACAATATCTCGAGTAATTATTCCACCAAGAATCTGATAAATATAGATTTACACATATTCTACATTTACTATGGTGTATAGGGTGTATATATTTACACATTTGCCATTTTTTTTTCAAATTTTTCCTAGTGTATATAAACGGTGTTCTCATCTGTACACATAACACGGTTTCCTATTCATTGCCGTGCCCAAAGCTTTAACTTGCCTTTCATTCTCTATGAGAAGGCAGAGGACTGGGCTTTGAGAGCAGGGACTAGAATGTAGAAGATCGACATGTAGGGATTGTATTTTTTTGTGGGCATTAATTACAAGTATCTTTCGTTTGTAAAGGGCATGAGTTGTTATCTGAATTACAGCAGCGTCGATTTAACGGTTCTGATGGCGGGGTCTCGTGGTCTCCTATGGATGATGAGCTGCTCGCACAGCCACAGGTTATGAAGTTGTTAGATTCACTCCGGGAGCAGTACACGCGCTACCAGGAAGTCTGCAGGCAGCGCAGTAAACGCACACAGCTAGAGGAGATCCAGCAGAAGGTGATGCAGGTGCGTGTCGGGCTGGGGGGCCTCATCTTGTGGATTCCAAGTGTCTTTTCCTGGATAATGTCTGTTATGTGACTGCCTGTGTAGAGGACTTTACCAATGTCAAACTGGATTCCTGTCCTCAGAGGGAGCATCTACATGAAAGTTATATCATTTCTGCAGTGGTGGGACTGATCACTAACAGAATGATAGTTTGAAATATAAATGCTCTTTTATAAATGAATATAAATAGTTTGTAATATAAACAGTCTCTTTATTCATTTAATACATAATATTAGAACATGGTTGTTTGATTCATTTTTAATTTCTAAAACTTACTGGACTATTTACTATCACTGTAATGTATTCTATCCTAGCAGAATAATACATGTGATATGAATAATTCAAATATTAATTTTTCTATGATGTTAAGAGCATGTTAAATGTACTTAATTATTAATTTTAGTTGCTTTTGGAATTGATTTTCCTAAGAAATTGTGACTGAAAATACCAAAAATAAATGCTAGACCTTTCTGTTCTTTATGGTGATTATGGTGGATTCTTATCTACTGAACAATTAAGAAAATAAATCCTTTAGTAATTTTATTGAAAGAAAAAGCGAGAGCAGCTGGGAAAGCTGGCTCAGCAGTCAGAGTGACTTCTCTTGCAGAGGACTTGGGTTTAGTTCCCGATACCCACTTCAGGGGCTCACAGTTGCTTGTGACTCAGTGCCAGGACATGTGTGTGCTTTTCAGTCCTCCACCAGTCCCCGTCCTTTTACATGCACATACCTGTCTGCACAGATACACATGTACATGTAATTAAATACAGACCTTTAAAAATAAGTGAAGAAATATAAGTACAAACAGCCTGGGAAGCTGCAGCGCTGTTTTCAAACCTAGATCTGTTGATTCTCTAGGTAAATATTGTCTTTTTTTTTTAATTGATCTATATATTTTTCTCTGCTTCATTCCCTTACTGTCCCTTCCTCTTTTACCCTCTCCCATAGTCCCCATGCTCCCAATTTACTCAGGAGATCTTGACTTTTTCTACTCATGTAGATTAGATCCATGTATGTCTCTCTTAGGGTCCTCTTTGTTGTCTAGGTTCTCTGGGGTTGTAAATTGCAGGCTGTATTTTGTTTGTTTGTTTTTGTTTTGCTTTAAATGTTTCTTATGGTGCTAAAATACAGGCTATAAAAGTAGATTTCGTTTTGTTAATAAATTTAGGGAGAAGAAGCATGAAGCACCATAAGGAAAGACCCAGCATGCTCTAGGCCTTTGCAGAAGGATCTTTCTGTGGCTGCTGTAGTCAGGAAAGGCCTGCTGGGAAGAAGTAGCAGTTGACTTTATTCTCTCGGAATATAGGGGATTTCATCACACAGAAGAAAGGTGCACGGGAGACTTGGCCTTCCTGTGGTTAGAGAATACCATGATGAGGAAGGGGGCTTGGGTAGCACTGGGTTCTACAGAGCATCTTCTCGTGAACTGAACCATGTATAGTACCACTTTTGGAAGGTTAGTGTCTGAAACGAGCCCAGTACCCTAATGGTAGTGTATACTTAGCAAACTATACTTTACACAGGCGAGCCCAGCCTGCATTGTGGTCCAGGGCCGCAGTGTCACAGAGAACAAACTCATGAATGGTTTCATAAGCCAAAGGTAATGGGTTCACATTTACTGGAATGTGTGGCTCAAGGTAATTCTTTATCCACTGTGGCACAGAGAAGCCAAAATGTTGGATGCCCCTGCTGACTTTCTCTGTAAAGGCTCAATAAATACTTAGGCTTTATGGATCACATAGGGTTACAGTTAGAGCTGCTTAGCTTTTCTTTGCAGTATAAGGAATGTATAAGTACAGTATCTGTGTGTGAAATGTACATGGCCTATTTCCAGAAAAATTTTTATTTTCAAAGCAGGTGGGGGCCAGATCTGACTAGCAGGCTCTAGCTTGCTGACTCTGATTGAGTAAGCTGTCCTAGGAGGGAAGATGTGAAAGATCGGTGTTGAATTCCAGGCAGAAAATTGAGGCTTTTATTTACTTTGATCACATATAAACCAAAGATGTCGGAGCATGTGTTTAATTGTGACAATTTCTATGTGCTTATTAGTCAGTTAAGGCAGTCTGCCTTAAGCCCAAGGAAGCGTTAGCCTTTATGTTGGAATTGTCTTTGACAACCACAGAGATGAAATAGCACAGTGGTTGGGACAAGACTCAGATTCTGAACCCAGGCGGTCTGGATATGACCTCTTCTTCTGAGTTGGTGGCCTTGGAAGTCTTTTCTCTGTCCTGGTTTCTTCCTCCACAAACAGAACAACTACAGCAGCAAGGGCAGTAACACACCTGTTTACACCAAGACCTTTGAGGATTTTAAAGAAGTGATTTTTAACAAGCTCTGGCTTTGGGGTTTATGCATAGAGATAAGATTCATCCCTTGTATGCTTTGTTAAATAGATAAGATAAAACCATACGATTAAAGAATTAATGTATTGACAAATGCATTTTTTAAATATCCAATTCAGAGATTGGAGAAGGGAGGTGATGATGGTGATGATGATTACAGTGATGCTGATGATACTATAATGATGGTGATGATGTTATAATGGTGGTGATAAGGATGTTAATGATATTTGTAATGTCTGTGATGATATTTAACAGATCATTGCTAAGGAACAGATAAATTTCATTTTGGCTCAGTTTTTTTAAAATATCTTTAAGGCTCACTTTGTTGCCTAGGCAGGCCTCAAGATCATGATTTTCCTGCCTCATGCCTTAGCTTCCTGAATGCTGATATTTCAGGCAGGTGTGGCCACACCAGCTGTTTCTCCAGAAGTTTGTAAATTCACTGGTGCACCAAAGCTCAGCACACAGCCTTTCCACAGACCACAGCTTAGAGAAAGTTCTAGTTCCCTGGCCAGAATGGCTGTTTAACTATAACTACAGTAACATGTGGATGATCTGCTGAACCATAGTGTCTTACAGATTAGGGGAATTGGTGTCTATAAAGCTAATCAGAAAGCTGCACGTCTGTTTATGTTAAATCAGTGAAAATGGAGCTGTCCACATCCCCGTACTGTCCCACCCCTGAGAACGTGACGCATGGGCAATCAGTGCTGATAAACTGTAGCTGAATCGTCATATGATAATTCTCGGGAACTCTGATAAACTGTGTGCTCAGCTGTCTGGTAATCTTCAGTCACAGTTTAGATCGGCATATCAGGCTTCATGAGGAATGCAAATATTCTCTGTGCTGCTTCTGTGCAGTTAAAAATTAGATTTCACCTTCTCCTGGGCAAGTGATAGCTCCACTCTACTTACGGCCGCAGTATTTCTGCCAGCGCTGCAAGCGTTATTTTTGGAACATCCCATACACTTTTCCTCTATTCTAGAGAGAGGCCATAGGTGCAGAGGAGGAGGCACTGACCATTGCCTAAGTGTGCAGCTGGAGGCTGTGTTTAGTCGCTGTGCCCTCCTGCACGCAGGTGCTTGGCATGCCTTCCTGCTGGGGATGACTTTGTGTGTCCTGATACTCCCCCATGCAGCCCAGCTATGGAAAAGATAGTGGATCGCCATAGCCATTTTTGGCCTATGCAAATGTTTGTCCTCATAGGTTTTAAGGACATACTGCCAAGGTTATACTTTGCATTTAAATGTATGAATCACTGTTTAAGGGGTCATATTGCTACCGATTGCATCCAGGACTGTTTTTGGAGTAACTTAACATTCGTATCTGACTGAGTAAAGTGTGAATGAAAATTTCATAACATCGTTTGGCAAGTTGCCACCATTGATGCATTTAAATGGACTTGTTTACTGGGCATTGACCTCAATTTGAATAATTTTATTAGAAATAGTCACACAGTTACTGCATGTACACTATGATGTTACACAGTGAAGAAAATCAGTTTCTGTATGCGTTAAATCTATGTGTATTGCTGGTCATGTAATTGGGTTTCTGTGTCAATGAGCTGCCTCTCCTTTATATGAAATTCATATTTAGGTTTATGGTGTCTCCACAGTTCTGCACTCATAACTCGCTTTTGTGTGCTACACTAATACAGCAGATGGACTAATGATGAGCAGCAAAGGTTTGCTTTTTATAGTTACACAGGCAAGGAGACCCCGGGTCAAGAGGTGTGTGTCTGACAGGGGCCTTCATGCTGTGAGGAAGGCCAAAGAGTTTGCACGAGAGGGGACGCAGTACAGGACACACGAGGTCAAGTTCATCAGCAGAGAAGCTCACAGCACTTGGTGCGAGTGAATTCTGTCTCTGCTCCCTCTTGCTGAACGACTTGGTTCTTCATTCTAAATAAGGCAGTCAGGACTGCCACCGGGATGTGTCCGTCACTATGTAAGACTAGCTGTGGTGGTTCCTGGTTGTCGCTGTCTGCTTCTCGGCTTTCCTACCTTCCCTGCAGTCTGGCCTCTTCTGTCCTCTCAGGCATCTGCACTTTCCCATAAGGTTTATAGGTTCCTTAAGAAAGTGCCTGTCTTAACTCTAAAATATGGAATAGTAGAGAGTGTCTTACGTACACTGATTGATGTCCCGAAAGCAGCCCTGCACATGTTCTTCAAGGTGGGAAGCAAAATCTCTCCATGACCCCTGCTCATGTCTCCTTGGCGAAAGTGGGAGTGGCCAGTGAAGGTCCTAGCTTCCTGCTCCTGCAGAGACCACACAGGGGAAGGACTGAGAGGAAACAGGGTGTTGAGGGACAGACTTCTTTCTATTATTCTGAAGAACACTGTCAGTAGAATTCACCATGAACTTGACAAGAGTTCACCCGAAAGAAAGCTCAGTGGTTATTCCAGCGACTCAGCAGTAATAGTGTCTTATTTCTGCGCTTTGCATGCCAGTGTTGAGCTTTAAAGTAGGAGCTAATATAGTAAGGCGATAGAAGAGAGAAATCATAGAGGATTCCATACCATAGTAAACAGACATTTGCAATGTATCCAGTTCCACTAATAAGTGTATGGAGAGATTTCTTTCCTCGTTGTCAGTTTTTCCCACAACAATAGTTTGTATGCCTTGCAAATATCTGTGTTACTGGAAAACATAGTTAAAACTGATGATTAGGTGTTTTGGATAAAAGCAAGTATTGTACATGTTTTATGATATATACCATTAGCCGCTAGCATCTTCATCACTGAACAAGAAAGGTCCAGGGAAGTAAAGGAGAATTAGAGAAGATGCTGTGTGTTCTTCATCATGGCATTGACAGCAAATGTCAGCGTGTGATCGCTCACCTGTGCAGCAGCAGGCTCTTGAACACAGATGAGACAGTCTTGTGAAGGGGTACATCTCGGGGTTAGTGGGCTGCTGGGTAGGTTGGTTGATTGGGCAGTTGGAGAGAGGCAGGCAAAGAGGTGGCTTGCTTAGAAAGGTTTGTAAACGCATTGAAAATTATAATAGTTACCACATGGAAAATTACTTATAGTTTATATATAACTATATGTTACAGTTCAGTGCTGAGTGAAAACCACAGGATAGAAATCATTTGAATCTTGTGTCTTTAAGAGTTGGCTGAAACAATCCATCCAGAATGATACAGGAGAACTGCTTTGGAAATCAACAAAAGGAAATGCACAAGACTTTCCTTCTGCTGTACAATTATGTAATTATAAAAAAGAATGCGTAAACATTTAAAGCCAAGTGTGTGTCACCCATGTTAGCAGAATTGCACTGTGGGAGACAAGGCAGCTGCTCTCACTTCGCGGGAACTGTCCTGAGTTTCAGTTTAGGTGTCGCTGTCCATCTGGTCTTGGATTCTAATGGTGACAGGTAGAGCTTGGCCGCGCTCTTCCTGCTTAGCTTTGTTAGAAGTGTGCGTTGTCAGAAGAGTTGGCAAAACCTCCTGAGTGAGAGTCTGGTCTTTGCTGTGCTCCCCAGCACCTGACGAGGACTGGGATGGAACCAGCATTACTTGGCAATGTCCTTCTACCAAAACATCCAGGGTCTGGGCTGAACTGTTAATATCCAGTGGAAGCTACAACTTTTGAGGATCACCGAGTTCGGTGATTGATGATGGAACTGACCCTGTGGGACACGGACCTTTGATACTAGAATGACTCATGTCTTCCCTGTGTGGTTCTCAGCTCCTTCCACCTGTCATGGGGACTCCACAGATGAGCACAGGGTCCTGTCATCCTGGAAAACTATAGACCCCCCAATATTGTGGGACTTCTCCCAAGAAGTCTGAATAATCAGTTTATCCTACAGAGACACCTAGAGAGTATTCAAGTAGGTGGTTCTGCAGTTTGTTACCCAAGAGAGACAATAGTGCTTTAATTTTGTCAATTAACTCTGTTTCCAGGGCTTTGGCGAGAACATCCCACTGAGTCAGGACATGTGTCCTTTGGTCCTAGTTTTTCAGTAATATATTCTTGCCTTGCACAAGCTCCTTCTGCAGCTCAGGTTTCTAAAGTGCCAGCGAAAACCTTTGACTAATTCCATTCCTGGTGTCCTCCCCAGCTCTGAGTCCTATAGTTCCAACTCTCTTACTCTAAGTGAAAGTTTAACTTCTGTAATAGAACATTGCAGTGTGGTTTTCCCACAGCCCGGCAGATGATCGAACAGCCAAAAGCCCAGTGCTCAACCACAGTGCTCGTTCTTCCAAACTCGGGGTTTTGGACATGCTGTCCCAGTGTAAACGCATAGTTCCAGATGAGACATTCACCACCAATGATGTGCAATAGGATTTAAATAATTGAAGTTATAAACATGTGAGGAATTCAGGAATTTGGGGGAGGGAAACTAACCAGAACGAAAATGTGAAAGGCGTTCGGTTCTCTTACTCATCTCGCCTTGTGTTCGCAGGTTGTGAACTGGCTGGAAGGGCCTGGATCTGAGCAGCTGAGAGCACAGTGGGGCATTGGTGACTCCATCAGGGCTTCCCAGGCCCTGCAGCAGAAGCACGAGGAGATTGAGAGCCAGCACAGTGTGAGCAGCTCCCCTCCGCGAGTCACAGTGTGGTCTCTGTGTGTCCCTGGTACCTGGGTGGGCCTGAGTGCTGGGACTGAGTGCTAGGTGCTGGCTTGCTCCAGACATCGGTACAGAGCACGGAACGCTTATGTTGAGCACTTGGGGGTCTAAAATACCCTTGGAGACTTAAGATAGACTCATTGATGGTTTGGTCTCGATTCCCACGCAGTTCCACTGTTTGTTCTAGAAGCACAGTTGTGGATGATGTTTACAGTGTCAGGGAAAAGGTGACCTGAAAATATAGAGCCTGTGTGAGTAGTTTATGTGACAGAAACTTCTGGTTTTAGTTGTTTCAGAAAGTATTAATCATATAGAAGAATGTGACATTTTACACCTTTATTTCAAATATTCTGATCATATTCGCCTTCCTTTACAACGCTTAGTTGTCCCCATCTCAGTTCCTGTTCCCTTGTCTTTCCTGAGTGACACTTCTGTTCTGTAGGCCTTGGACTGAGGGATATTCCCTGCTCTACTCAGAATGTGCTACAATCCCCGAGAGCCACACCACAGCCCCTGTGTTAAACACAACCGTGGGGCTGAGGACATGGCATACAGAAGGTGTCCAGTCTCTGTTGATTCAGAGATTCACTCTTGTCATTATGAAGGTGACAATCAGGAACTCAGATATACATTGGGCAGGCAGTTAGTACCTAAGTTGGTTGTAGAGACTGATGACCCAGAAGAATTTAAAATTTAAGACTTGGTAGGTGGAGGAGTCCACTGTGCCTCAGCTTCTGCCATGGGGTAGCCAGCCTCGCCTCAGTCAGGAAGTCATGCCTGACTTGTGAGGAAGAGCCTCACTCCCCTCAAGCTGTGCTGCTTCTGTTGATTTTAAATGAATTGAATACAAAATTGGGGAAATTAACATTGTCTCTGTTAAAATTTGCGTCTCCTTAGAATATCTTCAAAACTGGCCAGTAATGAATGAACTTAAGAGACAGCATGTTCTTCTTTACGTCTTAATTCCTATACTGTTAGTGCTCGGGGACATCTCCATTCATGGTCTTCAAGAAAAGTCACTCGTGGGCCGTACTAGAGTCATTGGAGTCATGTGTGGTATTTGAGGTTCACTGTGAAACTGGTAGGTGTGGGAGGTGGGTGGGAATCTGGACGAGATGGAGTCAGCCACAAATTGATAACTACTAAAGCTTGGTAAACAGAGAGTTTCATTATTCTGTTCCGTTGCGCTTTGATTAGATTGGAAAGTCTCCCTTGAGAGGTTTACAAGGAGGATTACTGTTTTAGCCAATAGGTGGCGCTGCACTGTTGACGTTGAATAGGTTGCTTGATAATAAATGAGCTAGCTTATATTTAAGCTCCTAATATTTAATACTTTATTCAAGACTTTCTTAACTGGGTCTGGTATATAACATATACCTGTAATCCTAAGCAGAGGGTAGAGAATTACCACAAATTTGAGGCCAGTCTGGTCAACATAGCCAGTTCTAGACTATCCAGGGCTACATACTCTGTCTCAAAACCAAAGAACCAACCAAAAACACAACAAAATAAATTAAAACCCTCTTTGTTCTTTGCAAATAAGATCTAAGTGTTGGAAGAATTTTTTGGCGTTTTTCAGGTCTTGTGAAGTAATGACAAGCTTCTAGTATTGATAGCTAACAAAGACAGAATTTGGAAAATTTAATATTCCATTTGCATTAAATTGCTATGTCAAACATTAAGGCATAATGGAGAGTTAAAACTAAAAATTCAAATTTTTTTGGCTGTTTAAGATTAATGTAAAGAAGAACGAGACTTCTACCAGCATGCAGTTAATTGCAAAGGATTATGGGCTAGAAAAACATTCAGCTTTTTAATACAATAGGAAAAACAGTAAGAATCATGGGAGTGGTTAATGAATTGATAACAATTTTTAAAATACTTTAGTTGTATCTCAGTGTGGTGTTGAATCTCAGAGCTTTAAGACAGGAGAGTTACAGGTTAGAAGCCAGGCCTTGTCTCAGAAACGAAAAACAAAACAACAACAACAACAAAAAAATAAGATTTTTAGTTCAGTGTTCAATGAAAGTCTTCTATGTTTTAGTAGAGTTAAATGTAGAAGTGTGGTGGTAAAAGAGTAGACCGTGGAATATAGTTTCTGATGCCTTTCCAGTATCCTGGCCACAGAGGCCACATGTTCCTGATGTGTGCCATCTAGTAGGAATCAGCAACCTGGCTTTGCTTATAGGAATCAGCAACCTGGCTTTGCTTAAGGAATCAAGACACATTTCGTCTTGAGATACACTGTGGGAACCACGGTGGTAGCCTGGCCTGACAGTGTTTCTCTCGTCTGTGTTAGCATGCTGCTCCCTGGTAAAGCTAGAACAGACCAGCTGGGCACCACGACCACACACACTGCTGCCGGGACCTGACTGTCTAATATACATAAGGCGTTCAAGTTCATTGGCTACTTAACAGTCTGAATTCAGGCCCCAGATTTCATGCTTTTTCCTTTTGTTATTCTTAGCCATTTTCCATAGAGCAGATGTGAAGCTGGATAGACTAGAGTGAATCGAAGGCCGTCTGCTGACCCGAGATCACATGCACCCCATGCTCCCCTCTTTACTTTTCTTTGATTAATTTTAACTCTATAGGTAAGCCAGGTCCTCCCTTACCCTCATTTCAGACAGGCTGATTTGCCTTTAGGACAACTTCAGTTATGTAAATCAGTAAAATCCGTATCTCTAATCAGTGTATTGATTTCTTGAGACATACCAGTTCTTGTGTTATATTAAATCCCTGGCAAGGTTGCAAGAACCTGTATGTATTTTATGAATTCATAAACGAAAAAGAAATCACCTACACAGTGGTGAATCTTCATCTTAGTGGGCATAACTTAAAGGGTACTTTTAAAAATGTCCACCCTGGGGCCCACCGAAGAGTTCAGACTTTGACGTGCACCAAGCCAGCATGAAGACTGTGCTCTGCAGGGCAAGACCCTCAGTAGACTGTGCTCTGCAGGGCAAGACCCTCAGTAGACTGTGCTCTGCAGGGCAAGACCCTCAGTAGACTGTGCTCTGCAGGGCAAGACCCTCAGTAGACTGTGCTCTGCAGGGCAAGACCCTCAGTAGACTGTGCTCTGCAGGGCAAGACCCTCAGTAGACTGTGCTCTGCAGGGCAAGACCCTCAGTAGACTGTGCTCTGCAGGGCAAGACCCTCAGTAGACTGTGCTCTGCAGGGCAAGACCCTCAGTAGACTGTGCTCTGCAGGGCAAGACCCTCAGTAGACTGTGCTCTGCAGGGCAAGACCCTCAGTAGACTGTGCTCTGCAGGGCAAGACCCTCAGTAGACTGTGCTCTGCAGGGCAAGACCCTCAGTAGACTGTGCTCTGCAGGGCAAGACCCTCAGTAGACTGTGCTCTGCAGGGCAAACCCCTCAGTAGACTGTGCTCTGCAGGGCTAACCCTCAGTAGACTGTGCTCTGCAGGGCTAACCCTCAGTAGACTGTGCTCTGCAGGGCTAACCCTCAGTAGACTGTGCTCTGCAGGGCTAACCCTCAGTAGACTGTGCTCTGCAGGGCTAACCCCTCAGTAGACTGTGTTCTTCAATGCTAGCCCCTCAGTAGACTGTGCTCTGCAGGGCTAGACCCCGTTAGTTTACTGCTTTGCTGAGAATCATTGCAACTTCTTTTTCAGTAATGGAACACATTTTTTCAGAATACTGACTAAATTTCCAAGAGCTATAAATAAGACAGTGAAATCACTTCCTATTTAAGAACATGACGGCACGTTTCTCCATGGTGTTTTCACATGAAGACAGCCATTCTTGGGCTGGTGAGAGGTGTCTGCTGTCAAACCTGGCGACCTGAATTTTGTCCTCTGTACCCACATGGGAGGAAAACAACCTACTCCCAGAAAGTTGTCCTCTGACCCCCACACGTGCTGCACATCAGTGCCCACACGTTGCCCCCCACCACACAACGCTCATACGGTGTGAATACCATTTTCATAGCTATACTGTCAGTCACTGTAATAAATATGTATGTTAAAGAAATAGTTTAAAAACTAAGCGTTTCTAAAATAACGGATAAAACAGTAAGGCATTTTTTTTTTATCACCACTAATGGAACAGTGGCTTGACCTCTCTACAGTTCTGACAGTTTAAACACGTAGGTCTTGGTATGTAGGCTCTCATATGTATTACTGCTGTGTTCTCCTAGTCATGTTAGGCAAACGTATCTCCATATAATAGTGCCAAAACCATCCCCTTACCTACTTAATTTAATATCAAGTCTGCAATGGCTTACATTTGTCTTACATTTTGCATAATTATCCAATGTGTGTTAATGAACACATTGTTATGAATTACTGACTTATAGCAAAGTCTTACCATACAGAATTTACAAGCAAGTCAGGAGCGGTGGGGAGTAGAGAGCAATAGAGATGTGGTGTTGAGGAAAGCTCTCCCTGAGGTACAAGTGTCTCCCTGACACTTAGTACCCAAACCTGACATTGGGTGAAGGAATAATCCAAGCCAAGGACATGAGCTGGCAAACTGACTTGGAACACATGCTGCAGCAGAAGCTCCCGATGGAGGCAGGATGCTGGTGTGCCCGGGAATAGGGAGCCAGTAGCAGACAGCTCCAGTACTGAGGGTCAGTCTGCAGTAGGAATGTGTGATACCTTTCAACCCGTGGGAAGGAGCTAAATGTCATTGAAAGGTTTGGAGTGCTTTTAGCATAGACTTGTGTGGAACATAGAGTTAGACATAATAAAAACGAAAGACTAGGAACTATCTAAATGGATGCCACAGACATTTGCTGAGGTGTTAAGTTCTCAGGGTGGAGCCAGCAGTGCTTCTTGGTGGAGGAATAAAGCTTGGGGAATTTTCTAGTGACTTCGACGTGATGGGTTTCGGAAGGAAGGAAGAAGGTGCAAAGACCTGATTAGAAGTTCATGAGAGAAAAGGAAGTACGAGAAAATGAGTGTTGAGCACTCCTACAAGGGCAGGCTTTGTGTGCCCATGCAGGTGTGCGTTTGTGCTTGTGCACATAAGCATGTGTGTGACTTAATTTTAAACATTGAAATGTGGACCTCCTAAAATGTGCTTTTAAATCTATTTCATCTTACTAAGATGCTGTGAAAGTCATCCAGCTCACAGCATTGGTGGGCAGTGTAGGCAGCTGCAGAAGCTAAGCTACGGGTCTCAGCAGCTAGGGGACAGCTGCCATGCGTGTCCTGTGGGCAGAACACTGGCTGTGGTGTGAGGCGGGGTGCAGGGCTCCAGGGGAGGGCAGAGCTGTCCAGGGAGGAAGAGTAGAGACTTCCTTCCCAGTGGAGTAAGATGTAAGATCTTAGGCACTGTGTGTTCTTTCTCCTCCCTGCTTAGAGTCAGTGAGTGAGTGGAGTGTGTGCACAGGTTGTGAAACCTGAGGAGAGGTTAGGAAAGGGGGCACGAGGTCACACAGTGTGAAAGCAGAAAGGGGGGGCACACCGGGACAGGGACAGGAGTGTGTGGGAGAGAGGATAATAAGAGAAAGGTTGTTTTTTAAATGACATTGCATAATAAAACCTAAACTGTGTATGCCATTTTTTTAAATAATAAAAAATTGAGATCTTTGATATGATCAAAGCATAAAGTGGGATATTATGCATACATGGGGATGTCACAGCTCCAAAACCCTTTCATACGTACAAGTAATATGTACTAGTAGTTGTAAGTTGTTTTAAGTTTAAGAAAAGGCCACATACTTGGCCGCAAATAATGAGGTTTTCAAAAGAGAACTAGAGATGTAAGGTGTGAGAAAACCGGTTGTCATGAGAATGGACAAGAATTGACTGGAGAGACACAGAAGCATCGCCCGGTCTGAGGGTTAGTGGCGACCCGACAGTGGGGGACGAGCACTGACCAACAGAGTGAGCGATTGATATCAGTAAGCTACAAAGCTGTGGGGCATCACTGTAATATATGTTCTGCTGGCATCTTGTGTAGTACCATACATCATGGCTGTAGTACCATAGCAGCGTAAGCATGGTATAGTCACAGTAGGCAGAGAAACCAGCTTATAGCTTGTGATAAGTACGCCAGGTAATAACAGCCTTTGACCTAGGATAGAAGAAAGAACAAGAGGCTGGACAGTAAGCCTGTGAGTCACAGACTGGTGGACACGTGGGATTGTTAAGCCTGAGTCTGCTCAAATAGGACAACTGGGGTCAGTACTTGGAGGTTAGAGAATGGGAGTCACAGACTGAGGTTTAGGGAGCTGGATAGTACTACACAACCTGTTTTCATGGTGTCTAAGATAGGTCCGTTAGATGAAGGGAAATCTGGGAGTCAAGGACACACGTTTAGGAGTTGGTGTTGGTAGATGTCTACACGGTGACGTTGCTGAGGGAAAGCCAAGGCCTTTGCCACGCCCACTGTAGATGTGGGGGGTGGGAGCAGGCGGCAGGGAGAACTTCAGCAACTTGCACTGAGAAGGGGAGCAGGCAAGGAGCAGTCTGGAGGCGGTAATGAGGAGCGGTCCTACCTTTGAACTCACGCAGGGCTCGTGGAATGTTGGCCAAGGACTACCGTTGGTTTGATGAGTGTAAACAGGCTTCCATCAGAGCAGGGGCTACTTGGAAAGACTAGTTGGGCTACAGGCGAGACTAGTTTGGCCAGCAGTGACTTTGAGGGATCATAGTGGAAGAATTTGATGGTCAGGGACTTATCCTCTATTTAAATAATTCTGCCTTCCAAAAGAACTCAGTTTCTC
This sequence comes from Alexandromys fortis, assembly GCF_014885135.2. Classification (NCBI taxonomy): domain Eukaryota; kingdom Metazoa; phylum Chordata; class Mammalia; order Rodentia; family Cricetidae; genus Alexandromys; species Alexandromys fortis. The sequence continues at coordinate 6,149,960 of NW_026067898.1, forward strand.
TTCCTGAAAAAAAATCATACATAGTGTTCCGGGAGCTAACTGACCGTGTTTGCTTTGTGGTGTCCCTGCTGCAGGAGTGGTTCGCAGTCTATGTGGAGCTTAACCAGCAGATTGCAGCGCTCTTGAACGCTGGGGACGAGGAAGACCTGGTGGAATTGAAGTCTCTGCAGCAACAGCTCAGCGATGTTTGCTACCGACAGGCCAGTCAGCTAGAGTTTAGGCAAAATCTCCTACAGGCAGCTTTGGAATTTCATGGTGTGGCCCAAGATGTGAGTACCTGTTCCAGTCGCTTTCCGTGTCTTCCGATGACTTGTACAAGCTGCACAAAACTCGGGTAGTTTTGCATGCCCCAGGATTATTTTTCTGGGACAGTAATTGACTGGTGGAGGTAATAAGATAAAATTCCTCAGTTAAAAATTAGTTGGTTGTTCTCACGCAGTTAAACCTACTGTCTACCTAAAGCATTCCATGCTAGTATTTTTAGTTCGATGGCTTCTCAATAATACATTTTATAACATAGGCAGAAATGGAACCCTTACTAACCTCCTGCATTCTGCTGACCTTCCTGGTGCATCTGTGTGTCCGTCTTCTAGATAATGTGTATTCCGATTGCTTGTCCTTATCTTTTAACTGCATGGTCTTTGCAAGTGTATTTGTGATGACCTCATTAGATAAACCTCATTAATCATTGAAGACGTGAGACGCTGGCTACATCAGGGTTGTCTCTTTGTCCCTCCGCTTTAGTTGTCTCAGCAGTTGGATGGCTTACTAGGCATGTTGTGCGTAGATGTGGCACCGGCTGATGGAGCATCAATTCAGCAAACTTTAAAACTGCTTGAAGAGAAGCTGAAAAGTGTTGGTAAGCAGATTTTAAAAATGCTGAAACCTACGGGTTCTTTGTAAAAATATTACCATGGTTAGACAGTTAATTTATATGCTGAACTAATTATCATTTGCTGGGAACAAGAAGACATAATATTGAAAGGTTTTATTCCCTTGAAGGGTTATAAGTTATCCTAAAACATTTATTTTCCATCGTGATTGGTCAGTCCTTCCTTCCTCAGACCTTTCACTTCCTGTTACTCAATCTAAAGTGCAATGTCTTGCATATTCCAGGGGCAGATATTTGTCATGCATGCAGAAACCGTAATTAGTTGTGAGTGTTCATGGCCAACCCTGCATGCCCCAGACTGTGTCTTACGCAGTGATTTTTGTTGGTGCTATACTCTAACGGCAAGAAAGAATAGGTAGTTTGATTCTGTGTGTTGTATTTTCATACTGAGAATTATCTTCAAGGGAAGTGTGGTCCAGTTTTATTAACCCAGCTCTGACATTTGACATCGAGACCCTTCATACGCATGTGCAGTAGGAAACGCAGTGCACACCCCTGGTTCAAAGTCAGACCCAGAAGGGGGCATTACAGAAGGAGCGAATGGGGAAGATGCAGAGCATTACGGCGAGTTACTGGAAAGCGATGACACGTGACTGAACCAGATTAATTCGTGAAAACAACTTCAGGGAATTAGTTTAAAAGGCATTTTTGTGTTGACATTTTACTTGCGTGTAGCCTTTGTTAATGGATGGTGTGCATAATACCTATTAATATTTCATAGGCCAAGTATGATTTAAAGTGTCACAAGCTTTCTTGGGCCATACTTCTCCTCAAAAGAGAGCTTCTGTGCACATGTCCAGTGTGGGATCCAGGCATCTGGGGTGGAGCTTCCCATGCATGTGAGCTGCAGTGGCCCTGCTCGCAATGGTCATTCTTTTATTTTGATTATACGTTGTGAGTGTTTTTGAAATCTTGCAAATCTTATGCTCTTTTTAAAAATGCATCATTTCCCTCAAATTTGGGACATAAAAGGGAAAAAATAGAAAGTCATATTGTTGAAAATAGAGATCCCCATACTTCAGTTTTTATAAGTTGTAATCTATGCAGATTTGTGTTTAGAAGAGTCCCTTTATGGAGAATTTGGCAACAGAAGAAAGCAGTCCACTTTGATCCCTGTTTAAAGGTTCTGTGGCTGGACATAGTGAGAGGCCCACATGTCAGTGTCTAAAGCATCTACATTTGGATCCCGTGTCTAGCTGCTGATGAGGAAATACCCGTGTTAAGAGATTCAATCCAGTGTCATTTGTTTTAGATGTGGGATTGCAAGGCTTGCGAGAAAAAGGCCAAGGTCTCCTGGATCAGATCTCCAATCAGGCTTCCTGGGCCTACGGAAAGGATGTAACTATTGAAAATAAAGAAAACGTGGACCACATACAAGGCGTGATGGAAGATATGCAGCTTAGAAAACAAAGGCAAAGTTTGAATGTTAATGTTCATTTCAGCAAGATAGCATGATACTAAGATAGAAGCTAAGTGCTCTGTATTTTGCATACAAAATCAAGTCCCTTGCTTATTATAATGCTATCTGTATAGTAGGTGTGGGAGAGTGTGATCATTATTATGTGTGACTGCTCTGACAGCTGTTGTCAGTTCATTTGATGAAGGGGCACCTTTCCCCTTTAACCTGGCTGTAGAGATTTTAGTTACTCTCAGATATTCACACTAGAAGAAAACTGCTTTGGATAGTGTGCTTTTCTGTTCTGTTAGAATTGGGTTAAACCTTACCTAATTGTCTCTTTATCTCATCTTCTTACGTCACATCCATTGTTGTGTAGAATTAGACAATGGGCTCGCGTTGTTTTTTTTTGTTTGTTTGTTTGTTTTACTTGAGAGACTAACAGAAACCTAAGGCTTTTTAGACATCCAGTCTATAATAGAAACTTGAAAGTGTTAGACAGTAAAAAATTACAGGGCAAAGATAGGCACAGATACCTAATCTGACATGGTTGTGTGGAATTTTGCACACTTGGAAATTTAAGTCATGAAGGGAATTTCTCAGACGTTTCCACCTCACTGAGAGTCACAAGGCAGGAATCCCTTTTGCACCCTGCCCTGGACCTCAGTGTCCTCACTGTGGGGTGGGGTAGCTCTGTCAGCTGCTAGCTCCCATGGGCTCTGGCTTTTCGCGAGCAAGGTTTGTTCTCCACCCTGGTTCTGGTCCTTCCTGTGGCTGGTTAGATCTCTCCAGTAGGAAGTGTAATAAAGGATTGTACACGTAGAGTTGTCGCGGAAGGAGAGTGGCCTGCCCGTCAGCCCACTGTCTCTGATGTCACCACTTGCCCCCACAGCTCAGTTTGCAGGTCTGACCTGTACCCCTTGTTTTCTCTGTTTTTTTTTTTTTTTTTCTATCCCTCTTTATTCTCCTTCCAGCCCTCCCTGTTGCTGTCCCTCTGCTTGTTCTGGTGTCGGTAATTTCTAATTGCCGTTGGGTTGCCATTGCCGGGCTGTTTTGGCTCTGGCCCACTTGACTCCAGTCGGTGCTCTCTTTGAAAGTCAGTGACAGCTGTGTCTTCCTCAAATGCCCTCTTGACTCCGTCCCTCCTGCTTTCTCCTTTGATTGCTGAAATGTGTCTTCCAGGCCTTGATCCTCCTCTCTGAGTGTTCTCCCTGAGTCTACCCGGTATACCCATGGCTGGCTGGTTACCAGGACCTCCCTGACTCGGGTTGCCTCTGCAGGATCTCTAGCTGGCATATGCCACACTCCACTCCAATTTACTATGTATAGATCAGATTCATTGTCTCCCAGACTTTGCTCTTTTGCTCTTAGTTTTCTGTTCGAGTTGCTGTCAGCTACCAAATTTGGAATTTATCTCTAAATTTAAATTTACCTCAGATGCCCAAGATTTTCTTTTTTCTGCCTTAGGTCTTACTGCTCTCACGGCTGCTGCAGACACGAGTAATCTACACAAGTACAAAGATTGGATGAAGCCTCTAACTCTGTTATCTGTTATTATAATACTGTGGGTTTTTTCCCACCTTCATCTCCCCACTTCCATGTCTGACCGCTGACTATGTCCTACCCTAACAGTCCATGCACGCTTAAAGCTAACTCAAGAGTGTATTTCCATCCTTGAAAACGAAACAGGCATCTAAATAACACATTTTTGGTGATGAAATCTGGTCAGCTTTACCAAACCCAATGGAGGGATGTCCTCACTTCGCATTATAAAAAAAGACAGCCATGAAGTAAGACAGATTATTTCAAAGTGTTTCAGCTCTTTTCTTAAAGAGGCTTCCTTCACCGCCAGAATTCTCAAGGGGCGATTCTTCACATAACTGATGACCTTGGGTTCCACTTTGGAAAGAGAGCCCTTCTTTTCTATTGTTGCTTATATTCTTACCTTAATGACTTCTACAGAACTGGGTCCTTTGAGTGTGTTTTGCTTTGTTTTTCTGTTCTTTTTGTTTGTTTGGTTGGTTTTATTTGGATTCCTGATCTTTTGGCCGTGGTGTTGATAGCTTTGTCTTTTCCATTCTGGATTGATTCTTCTGTGGTTTTGGCTGGAGAAGGTCATACAGACTCCTTCACTGGAGCTGATTCTTCAGTTTCCTTCTCCTCATCTTCATCCAGCTTCATTTCTTTCTGTGGAACCTTGTTACCACTCCGAGGGGCAGATCCCTTCCCAGACATCCTCCTCATCTCCTCCTTCTGATTCTGTTTCTTGATAACTGGTGCCCGTTCTCACCATTAGCCGTCTTGAAGTAGTGACCTTTGTCAGCCTTTGGTTCACAGCCCAGAGTGTGGTCTCAGATCATCATGTCTTCAATGGAATAGAGGCATGAACCTTGGTGAGGGAAGCTGATCCTCAGGACAGGAGTAAGGGTGGAGCTCTGGGCCTGTCTTTGAGATGGAGTTGTGTCTTTAGGATAGTGAGACCTCCTTCAGCTCTGCAGTCTTAGCATCCTGCAGCTTCCCACAGAATCGCAGTCGCTGTTAGTTTCTCAAATATGTGCTGTTTCTCATTCATGCATGATGTCTTTCTCTTTTTCTTGTTTTCTGTCTAGTGGACGCTTACGCTGGGCCGCGAGTCACTTCTTTCTCTCCACCCCACAAATGTTTTACATGGACATGTAATAGCTTTTTACCAACTAAAATTCATTTCCCGTAAACATTTTCTAACCTAACTCCTGTGTGTTTAGACGGTACAGTTTAAACTTAGGCTAAACTGTCTTGTTTTCCCAGTGACACGCAATGTACACTGAGCTTATGTGGCAGTCATCTTTATCCTTATATGGTGTCTTACGTCTTCCGTGTCTTGCTTTAGATCTTGGAAGTGATTATCTTTATTTCCCTTCTGTCGCCGTAGACTTACTTAGATAAGCTGCACTGTAACATTAGGCTGTGACTGAGAGGTCTTTATTTTAAAAGCAGCCAGTTTGTATTATCATTAGGCTTTCTTCAGGAACCCTGACTGTAGAGCCGGGGCCTCTTGGATCACCTGTGTCTGATATGCGGGGTTTTGCAGGAGTCCCCTTCCTGCTCTCATGCATGGGATTGCATGGGAATGAAGGAAAGGGATCATAGCTCACACCAAGACACTGTTGGAGTTTTCTCTGTTTATTATCCATGCAGACCACAGTGAGATTAAACCATGTTCTGCATTGTGTTTGTATTAACTCTAAATTTACGTGGCTTACTTTTTTCTTAAAGAGTATAGGTACACGTTTTTGGTTCAGAATCCAGTATTTAGAATTTGACAAAATGTATTAAATTTCCACAGAACATTATCCTCTAAAGTTTTATACTTTTATCTTTGAAGCTTGTTTAATGGAGTTGGTGATGGAGGTTTCTTTGGGTTTGGTGGACCATTGCGTTTATGCTTTCCTTCAATATTTTGCAGAATCCATGCTATCCTCAAGAGGGTTTGTCATTCAGTATCATCCCAGGTATTTTGAGGTCTTGATGTAACATAGATAATAGAGTAGATATTCATAAACTCTGACAAGTCAGCACAAAATAGCTGCAGTATCCATAGCATGGGACTAAGTATTGTAGTGTACTGTTGAACACTCGTGTCAGACGCTGATGCTGTAGATCACTGAGGCCAGAATACTAAGCTGAGTTTGCTTTTGGTCCATCAGATGTGAGGACATGGTGGACGTGCGGAGGCTAAAGATGCTTCAGATGGTGCAGTTGTTTAAGTGTGAAGAGGATGCTTCCCAGGTAAGGCCTAATTCACCATAGGGGGTTCGCTTAGCTTAAGCTCATTGTAGGCTTAGAAGGTTAAGTTCTCTTAACTGTGAACAAAGGGGACTCCCGTAGTACTAAGGAAGCCAGTTTATTGCATCAAGTCCTTGTTTCTCATGTAGAGATTAGAGCCTGATATTTCAGCTACTTTCCTGATCTCATTTCACTCACCCCTCAGTGAAATACTGTGTTGAGTTAGAGACTGGTAATAATGTTTATTAATCATTATTGTCAACAAAGTTGTTAGTTCTAGCCTGGATTGGAGGCTGGTGAAGCACATTGCTTTCTATCCCACAAGAGAATTCTCAGTGCTGCGTGAGCAACTAGATGTAATCATGTAGTTAGTGTCAGAAAACCATTTAATCTTGAAGTATAGAGAGAATTTATCATTTGAAGTCAAAATGCACATCTGTAGTGAGATCCCAGCAGAACTGTATTACAGGGACCCAAGGCCTTGTGTGATGCTAGCAGTACATTGAGCACATCTCTTAGTCGGTCCTGCCTTGGCATTTAGACAGCAGTTTGAGGATCAGGAGAAATCAGGAGTTCATAGAGCATAGCACCGAATGAACGCTAAAACCAGGGTTATAATTAAAGAGCTAACTCATCACATGGAAGTAATTTTTGCACAGAGCTGATGTTTCACTACAAGGAAAGAATTAAGAGTCCAGTTTCATTCTGTGTGTTCATCAGGCAGTGGAATGGCTAAGTGAACTTCTGGATGCCCTGCTGAAGACCCACATCAGACTGGGTGATGACGCCCAGGAAACAAAGGTTTTACTGGAAAAGCATAGGAAATTTGTCGATGTTGCACAGGTACAGTATTTGTCTTCTTTACTGCAAGGGCAGTGTGTGATGGCTTTTTGCAGATGATGGTGTCACAGCCTTCCAAGTCTAAGGTCAGCTTTGTTACACAGAGCTAGGAAAATGTCCCTGGTGCCCTGACCCTGGGCCACATGACCGCAAGAGGGCTCCCTCTGCTGTGCCACTGTGTAGACTCTTGGACAGGTCACAGAATTAGCGTGAGGTCCTTGTTAGCAACAACTGGTCAGAAACAGCGTTCCTAGTCTGTCACTAGAATTAGCTTAGTGATACAGGATTGTTTTGGGACCGAGTGTGTTTGTGTATCTGCCCTGATGCAGAGTTTACACTGTCGTATTTTACTTTCTTATATGTAACAAAGTGTGGCGCTCACTTCACCTCTTCATTTTGGTAATCAGAGACCTGACATTCTTTTTGGCCCGTAGAATTTAGCCTGCTGAGATGGTGAGCACAGAATAAGGACGAGAGCTTAAAGAGATACAAACCTGGTAGCTAGCTAGACACCTTGCCGCGTTTGTTAGTGTGCTTGCAGATTGCCGACAGCCGCTGGTCCGTGCAGTACAGATGCCCGGTGCTGCCACACAGCTGCCTCACCTCCTCATGATTGCGTGCGTTCTAACGTGGTGGTCCTTTCCCTCCCTAGAGCACTTACGACTACGGCAGGCAGTTGCTGCAGGCCACGGTTGTTCTGTGCCAATCCTTGCGCTGTACATCCCGGTCCTCGGGGGACACGCTTCCTCGACTGAACAGAGTGTGGAAGCAGTTCACAGTAGCATCAGAAGAGAGAGTGCATCGGTTGGAGATGTCGATTGCCTTCCACTCAAACGCTGAAAAGGTAGGCAGGATTTTAAAAAATTTCTTTTGAGATTTTATTTTTCTTTTATGTGTTTGTTTGACTGAATTTAAGTCCATTCTCCACATGCAGTGCAGAGGCCTGAAGAGGTTGTCAGATTCCCCTGGGACTAGAGCTCCAGGCAGTTTTCATCATCCTGGTGCTAGGAGTTGAGCCCAAGTCCTTTGGAAAAGCAGCCAGTGTTCCTAACCGTTGAGACCTCTGCGCCCCACTGCAGTCTCTTAAAGAGGGAAAAAACAAACAGTTATCTCACTGATATTCATTGCATTTATTAAAAATGTTACCTGGAATACTGTGATGATGCAGCTACTCTATGTGTTCCTTTGCTGAGGCTCATTTGAATGTGTGTTGTCTTAAGAGTGTCTACACTCAGTCTCCCAAGTTGACCCAGGCTGGAGTGCCTGGCCAAGGGATTCCAGAGCTGCGGGAGGCCTGGCTTCTTCCCCTCTCCCTGCCCCTCCCATCCAGCCCAGGCTTCTCTCTGTCCTCTGCTGTCCTTTTGTCAGACTCTTTCCCTGGGTCAGGAAAGGGAACCATCTTGGCAACTACACCTGTCCCTGTGGTAATTGTCAGGAAGTTTTAAAAGTTACTTTGTGACTTCATAATTCAGGGTAAAGGCTGGCCAGGCAAACTAATGGAAACTAAAATCAAAACCTTTGTTCCATGATTATTTTTAAAGATCCATTCTAGAATTTATTTCTCCATAGTTTTATGCCATTAGTTAGAGAAGCCAATAATAAAAATAGTCGTGTTATTTGGGCAAATTTTTGTTAAAGCCCATTTCTCTTCACAGTGGTGATGCTGAATATATTCCCATTCAAGACGGAAATTTTATTAGGTAGTTAATTTCATGTTGCTCTCTTATAGTGGGAATTTATATGCAGGGGACTTAAAATTATGCAGTAATATGTGGAAAGCCGAAGTTACAGCCTTACCTCAGAACGATCAGATGTGACCAGAACCTTAGGAACTGAGAGGTTTCGTGTTGGATCACACTGTTGAAAGTGGCACCGCTGATTCTCACACCTGCTCCCTGAACTGTACAGATCAGAGCTGTTGTTAGACTGGGCCCAATGACATCGAGTGTGTTGCTTCATACCTGAAGTCTCTGACAACAGACACACAAAGGCCTCGTAAGGATGGAACGGGTATAGAAGAGGGCTTGACTTGTTTACCTGCTAATAATCTCAGTGAATGTGGTTCATTATTATAAAATACACTACTCATCCAGGAAAAGTGTGGAGCTTAAATCTTCTTCTTAATGGGCATGTCCAGGGCGAGCTTGCCAGTGCAGGGCCCTGAAGTCCTACCCTTCATGGGTCACAATACCCTGCCTCTGTCAAAAGAGTTATTCAAGTTCCTAACACCGTTCATGACATTTTAGATTACTATTTTAAATGTGGGGATATTTTTAATTCAAGAGTTCTTTAAAAGGTATAAAAAAATAAACATAGTTACAAGATTTTTAAATAGGAGGTTGGTCTGTCTTCCTGCCTGCCTGCCTTTCTTTCTTTTTGTCTCTGGCCTTTATCTTGCTTATAACGACCTATTTTATTGAGCAAACTCACGTAAAGCCTTCTGTCGTCATGAACTATTTCTCTTCTTGACTGCTTTATTTTATAAAGTAAGCCTACACTCAGCTATAACTGTAAGCAAATTATACAACATAATAACTGAAAAGTGTCCTAGTTTGAAACCAAATCTTGAATTTTTAAATAAAAAAGAATGAAATGTCTTTGAACACAATAGAGCTCCTGATATTAGGCGTATAACCAGTGAAATCAGAAGATCAGGCAGATCTTCACATGTGTTACCTTTGCACACACTGTGCTGGGTGTAGTTTGCAGTTTCATTGAGGTTTGGTGTCTGTAGACGCGGGCAGTCTGACGTTCACACTCCACTCTGCTGAATAAACATCCCATTAAATGTTAGTACATGGTTGTCTAGTAAGCTAGAGACTATTTATTCTTAAGCACAACTCTATTCATTTTCCAAATAGCACTCCATTATTTCTTCCCTGGGAACACCCTCCTTGTTTGTACCCCTGAGTGTATGTTGTTACTAGAGCCGTGCTTCGTTTGCGATGAGGGTCCCTTCACCAGTCGCAGCTCGGCCTCCTGCAGTTGATGCTTCTGAGACCCTCAGCACGAAACCGGAGCGCCGCCCTCTTCCATGTACAGAATCAGTGTGGGGTTAATTCCCTTTCGTCGTTTTTGATTGATGCTGCCCTTTTGTTTGCTGCAGATTTTGCAAGACTGCCCAGAGGAGCCAGAAGCAATTAATGACGAGGAGCAGTTTGAGGAAGTCGAAGCAGTTGGGAAGTCACTGCTGGACAGACTCACTGTCCCCGTGGTTTACCCTGATGGGTAAGCGGCTTGCCCTTAGCGTGTAAAAGTTAAATTACTGAGAGAAGAAAAGCCGTTCTTTAGAAGGCTCACTGTCTTCATTTTGGTCCACATCCCAACTCCTACAGTAGATCAGTTGAAACCGAGAAGTCTACTTAGATGGGCGAGTGCAGATTAGTTTGAGACTTGAATTCTCTAGCCTGAGCTGTGAGGGCAGGGAGCTGTGAGATTTGGGGCCCTATTAAGAATGGGGAGGGTGTCAGGGAAGGGACTGAGACCTATGAGCTCATAGGATACCAGTCAGGCAGCTTCAACTCTTTACCTTTATTGCTTGCACCAGTCAGATTGAGGCCGGCGTGACTGTTCATGACTTAGAATGGAAGGAAATGAGGCTCAGATTCAGAGGACCAGTGATTCATGGTTGCAGCTGTTGGAGTTAGGACACAGTCTCAGGTCTGTCCTGCTCCAGAGCTGTCTTCCCACTAAGGCATCTGAGATTTTCCATATGGAAGGTTATCAGGCCCTAACCCGTACCTTCTTTACTATTTCAAATGTGAGATGACCTCATGTAAAAACCAACAAGCCAGGAAAAGAATCAAGAGTTTCATCCCTGCAGATCCTGTCACTGAGTCACTGAGCAGTCAAAGGAGTCCAATAATGAGACACCAAGCCATCAGGTAGAAGTAAGGTATCCTCTGTGGTCTTGTGATGGAGAGTATAGAGGCTGGCGCCCAATGCCTCGACTCCTTTTTACTTCTTAGCAGTGACTGCAGCTCTCCATGTCCCCACGCCTGATAACAGGGTGAAGTAATTGTTCCAGATCATAGCAGTGTATGTGTATATGTATGTGGGGGGTGGAGGGTTCCTCCAGCCAAATATCTATACAGAACTTAGCTATGAGACACACAGGACTAAGTGCTGTGTCACGAACTTCCAGTGAATGTTTGAAATTCATATTGAAAAGAATCATCAGTTTATTCCTGTGGAGAAGAGCATTACTCCTTGTCTATACAGAGAAAAATCTCTAGGGCTGTCTGGATTTGAACTATAAAAAGTAGCTTAATGTCATGTGACTTATCTGCAGCAAAGAGCAATCCCAGCAGTCTGGGTTCCAGGCCCCAGATGAAGTAGTTTCTACATAGTCCAGATCACGTCATGATAACATTTGCTCTTGTGCACCTGGTACAGTGGAATGAACGTGTATTAACCTGTGTGTTTTCTGTGTGTCCTGACTTTAGAACTGAACAGTATTTTGGGAGTCCAAGTGACATGGCTTCTACTGCTGAGCACATCAGAGACAGAATGAAACTGGTCAGTCTCAAAAGGCAGCAGCTGAGACATCCCGAATTGGTGACCACGGAAAGCTAATGTCCCCAGCTCCCACAGATCTGCAGGTCATATGCTCACACGTCACTGGTGGCACGGCTGTGTTAGCCACAGCTCGTTAAGATGCATTTCCCAGCAAGATAAGCCTCCTTTCTTCCCACAACACGTCTCTCTAAATGCTAACACCTCTCGGCTACCGAGGCATAATCACGTAATGTGCTGTGATGCTCTAGACTCCAGGTACCTTAACAGAAGGAACTGTAAACACTGCACTGGGTCCTTGCTTTCACGCTTTTACCTGACTTGCCAGTTTGTAGATGAACAACTGATTATAAGCTTTTGAATGGTGCTAATCGGAGCTTAGGAATTCTCTATAAGAACATGGTTGCCCTTCCTCCCCAGGTGATGTAGAATATTTAGACCATAGTTAGACTGTTAGTGGATAGTGGCGTCCTCAAAATTTCACTCTGTAATTCTTCAAAATTGATTATTTTTATTGTCTATATGAAGAAAACCCTCCAGATCTTTGACATATCCTATTCATTGGAAGACATTTTCCTATTGCAGTTATAATGTATTAAAAGTTGTCTGTGCCTCATAAAAGTCTTCTCCAAGCCTCTCAATTTGGTAGTTACATCCTGATTCTAAACGTGAGTGCCTTACTAAAAGGCCATTCTTAGGGTTGTGAGGATGGGCTAGTCATTTGGTTTTAATGGTGGCTGCATGTATTTTAGGCAGAAATTTCATATGTATGCATGTGTATATAATAAAAATAAGCATGTTTATTGTGAAAAGATTAGACCTTTAAGAACAATAATAGAAGACTATTTTTAATTTTTCTCTTGAAAAATACTGTCCAAATTGTTAACTATTCTAAAGATGCTTGTCTTTGGGGAAGGAGGGCCGAGGATGAAGGTGTGCTTAACTATTTCAATGTAATCTTTTATATCACAGTAATTGCTCTGGAACTAAAGCAGAAATTGTTAATAATATTTAATATCTCATGATACTAGAGACAAAATCATCCTGAAGAAGTCTAGTCACAAAAACTGTACAGATCTTTAGAAATAAAATTTGTCATAAAATGGTAATGCTTTTTATGTTTATATTAAGTTATAAAATGTATATAATTTAACATTGTGTTAATTTTTATTTTAGAAGATTTTTTTAAAGGTGAAAACCAACTGAGCTTATGATCAGTACAGAATTATGCAAAGAATTGTATGCTGGTTGTTTTTGCAGTCTATAGTGATGCTCACATACCCTCCTGTGCTAAAGCCAGTTTTCTCCAGCCTCTTCTCTGCCAGCCTTGAAGAATTCCATGTTCCTTGTCCGCCGTTCTCATCACTCTCTCTGCAAACCTTTCTGTTAGCTGTTACACCTCACTCTACGAGAACCTGTTCTTTTGAAAATCAGCCGTAGTCTTCCAGTTACCGAATGGAATGTTTGCTGTCTGTCACATTGCCTCCCTTACTCTGTATTCCTGGCATCTCCCAAAGCCATCTCTCAAGGATGGTATCTCTGCCGTCACTGTGAGTGTAGATCTGGACTCATTGAGAATAGGTCTCTTGCACATGCGCACTCTGCTGCTGTCCTGGGCTCCTGTAAGACATCTCATCCCCAGTGCCCTCCCGCATTACCCGTCTGATCTAAACGCACGCCTTTCAGCCATCTCCCTGCCATTTTCACCTAAATGAAGGATGTGTCCTTGTCTCTTCTTCCTGGAGTAGTTTTGATTAATGGTGCCACAGTGTCCAGGGCAAAAATTCAACTGCTCCCATGTCTTACACTGCCACTGCCTCTGGCACCATCCAGAAGTTCTCTCTGTACTTCTCCTTCAGGGCTTTCCTCCTGTGAAGTTCTCTCTGTACTTGATAACCCTCCTTCAGGGTTTTCCTCCTGTGACTCCTCAGTCTCACGACGGTGCTGAGCCTTTCCTGTCCTGTCCTACGGTCCTCCGTGGAGTTCACTGTTGTCCCACGTGTCATGTGCCTAGACCTTGCCTTGTGTTTAATATGCTTGGTCCTCAACGTGTGTCTCAGTGTGAGCGTTAGTAATAATTCCTCTTCTCTGCTGTGGTCTGGGGTGTGTGAAAACAGTGGTACTTCCTAGAGTCAGGGCTGACTTGCAGATCTGCTTCTGTACCAATGTGTATGTTAGCTCCTTAGACATGCAACTCTAAATGCTTGTTTCTTATATTCAGTATCTGTTTCTTGCACTGAATTTCAGAGTCGCCAGTGTTTTCATTATGAATGTAATTATATCATCAGCTCACGGATGCAAAATTGCAAATGAGTTAAAGCTCAATGCACCTTAAGCTCTCTTTCCTGCAAAAAAAGTAAAGTAAGATAAAATACGGAAATGCCATGTGTGATTTGAATAGTCACATACAGCAAGATACACAGATAGTCACTCTTGATTGGCAGATGTCCTGCCCATCTCTCTTTGTGTGTCTTTGTAGATACACAACAGTTATGAATAAAAACCCAGCAATGCCCCAAACCGACTTCTTATATGGTCATAGTTCACCTAGAGGACACATGAAGGGTGTGACTTCAGTCTCTTTGGAATCTCAGGCCTTAGCTATGTTGATGCTGATGTTGGCTTCCACGTGTAATTGAAAAGAACTACTTCTTCCTCGCTGGTTCAGTACCATAGCCCCCCACATTACTGTCGTTTCTCCTAGGGGTTGACTGACATGTTAGCTGGGTGACTTCTATTAGGTTGTGTCTGTTTGCCTTTTCTCTTTTCACTCCTGTGTAAACTCAGTAGACAGTGGCGGCTTGGTGTCTTCTCTTAGTGCTCGCTGACTCAGCAGAGCCGTGATGCAAAGACGATTGCTTCCTTTAGATCAGTTTGGCTTCGTTCCCAGTTCTCATCGCTTTGACCTTACTGTACAAGGGTGATTCGCAACTGCTCAGCCTGCTCGCTCGGGTTCAGTACTGCAGAGCTGAGTGGATCTCTTGCTCCATTGGGATCTAAATTGGCTTGAATGTTACCTACTTGTCACTTCTTTACTTTCAGGTGATGTATGGTGTGGTCTGAGGATTGTTACTGCCATCCTCACTGAGAACATGTCAAATTGTGTTTTTGACAGTGCTAAGCAAATCATACTCTCTCATCTAAACCCCTCTGCATGCAATGGAATGATTGTCAGGTGGGCTGAATATTCCCCGTGCACAGTATACCTGGAAGAGGTCATCCATCTTTCTTTTATATGCTATGTAACTTTCCAGGAGAGATTTGGTATTCTTGTGTGGGTCTCACATCCTACCCTAAGCACACTTCGTCATAAGAAAACCATATGGCTGCTAACAACTGAAGCTACTATAGCTGGTGCAAATCTGTACATCTTGAGTCTGTATAGAAGGCACAGGTAGAGAAAAGCATCAGTAAATAGGCTGTGGTTCGCAACAAGGCTTGTGCAGTGCTAGTACCTGTGATTAAGCACCCAAAGGAAAAGGTCTCTAGGATTTAAAAAGATGTGTGAAGATAGCCAAAGCAGTTAACCGAGTTAACAGACTTAGCAGTGTTACCTTTCAGCTCTAGAAGTGAATAGTCTCAGTTGAGAGCAGAAAGTATTTTCTGATACGTAGCCAACAGATATCTTGGTGAAACAACATGGATAGCATTTGACACTCTTTGACGTCTTGAAATCACTATGTGTCAATAAATATCCCCAAAGCTCTAAAATTTGGAATGTACAAGTCATCAGTTTCAATAATGAAACATAGTAATCTACAGAAGTATTGAGGACTGAAGGGGCATGAACAGTGGAAGGGATCATTGCTGTAATCCTACAGAGTAGAAAATAATATTCCTTAATCTTGCTCTGTCTCAAGTGGCATTCATGGAGTAGTAAAGAGGGTGTATGTTTATCCTCTCTGCTCCACAGCTCTGCCCCTTCACCCCTACCCATATCTCACTGGTGGATAAGGAAATGTGCATTTAGATTTCATGCTGAAGTACAAAGGGTGGAGCTGGTGCCCTCTTCAGTAGAATGAAGCTTTAAAACTGACAGAATCTCTTCTGGGGACGACGACAGAACGTTAAGGCGGAAGATACCGCACAAGTATCTTGTGTACTGTGCTAGACGGGGCATGAGACAACTCCATTAATTCCATTAATTAACACAAGCCAAAGAAAGTCGTGGTTGGAGTGTATTAAGAAGGAAACAAGCTATAAAGCCAAGAGTGTAAATCTGAGGAGATTTGCAGAATCTCCCAGTACTGGGGTAAATATGGCGTGAGGCCACCGTTAGTGCTGGTCTCGCTTAGAGAAGAGGCGATTTGACAGACGGGCAGTGCGGACAATGGGGAAAGACCAGTCCTATAATGGAGACTTAGAAATGGAGTGTCCCATGATGGTGCCAGTCTGTGGAGGTGATGCTCAGTGTTACTCAATGCCCCAGCAGGAGTTTAAAGCACACTTGAGAATAAACACTAATCTGTGCACTTCAGGACAAAGCAGAACCTGTGCTTGGACACGAAGAGCTCAGGAAAGCCAGCGCTGAAACTAAATATTTTGAAAGCTGGGGAGTAAATGTTTCAAAGAATCGAGATTATTTTTGTGAGAACTCTTTATGAGGCGAGATGCAGTATATGAGTCCTATATGTCATGATACAGGAATTCTAAACATATGGCTAAAAATAGTGACTGTCGGGCACATAGAGCAGAGGTGGGAAGGGCTTGAAGTAAGACTTGTGGAACACGGGCCGTGCGCGCTGAGGCTGGTTCCCAGTGAACCTTGAATCGAATGCAGAGTCCTTAGACTGACCAGATAGGATGAAGGCGCCTGTCCTTTGAAGGCAGTGGCTGCTCACTTTGCAGGGTGAAGCCTCACCCCCATGTGTTTTGTTTTCTGACTGATTTAGCTGATAAGTTGGAGCACAAACAAGTCTTACTGTTGTCTTTTCTCCAAAGAATGTCTTCATCTTGGCCCGGTGTTAGTCCTCACAGCCAGTTCAGTCGCTTGAGTGTGACATTGGGGTGGATGGAGTTCTCAGCTCAAAATACCACTTGGGCAGTTTTTCACCAGAGTAGATTGGGAACTGATTGCTCACCTCACACTCTAAAGAGAAGCGTAGTTTTCTAAATTGGCACAAAATAATATTTGGTGGCAATGATTTTCCAAGGGCCTTTTAGGGAGTAAATGGCAATGTTTTATTATGAAAATTTAAGTCTATAAAATTTAAAATGATTTCATAGCATCCTCACCACTTGGGCGTTAGTACATATTGCCTTATCACATGCCCCTCCGTCTGTCCATCCACCCAGATTATTTTTAATGTATGTAAAATTGCAAACCCCTGTATCCTTCCTTCTGAACACTTCGGCTTACCTCTTGCTCATAGCTTTCTTTTGCTGTGAAATATACCTGGAGGGAACATTCCTATGCCCTGTGTGTTCTTAAATACGTGAGTGTGACGTAGAGGAAAACCTACTGTTCTAGAATGTTCTCCCCAATCCCTGACCCCACATGACGAGCGCTGTTCTTTTTCCAACTGTAAGTTAAGTTCTATTTTAGAGCTTACCTTGATTAGCATCTCATGACAAGTACTCCCTTTGACAAGCCTTCTTCACTACCATAATATTTGGGAGGGTTATGCATGGAGTTGGTTTTATTAATTCATCCTTGTTTTATCACTGAGTTGTGTTCCCATTGATTGTTTATTACCACGTGTTTTTCCAGTTTCTTATTGGCTAATGGGGCTGTTGGCAGGAGTGTCAATCACCAACAAGCTGCAGTGATTGTTCTTACATAAGTCTGTGTGAAAATAGTTGTTCATTCACTCATGGGTAAATAGTTAAAATTGCCGGCTTGTAAGAGTGTTTTTAAAAAGAAACTACCATTCACTTTCCCAACATGATTGTTCTGAGCTCTGATTTTTATATTTTGAGTGTGTAAAAAGGTATAGACTATTTCTTTTTCTGATTGCCATGTTTAAATAGTAGAAGAAGTTGGGGTAGAAATGATATCATTAATGTTTGAATGTGGTAGTTGGCATTTGAGGGAAGTAAGGGAGCCTGTCTGCCACAAAGTAGCTCCCCAAGAGGTTCCTAAGATGTGAAATTTTAGAATTAGCTCCACTCTGTAAAAGGTCAGGCTCTGAGCATGCAAATATATTAGCTAGAAGAAATGGCACGAGCTCAGTTGTCTTACATTTACCACCCACGTTCAGTAGGGAAGGGCAGGTCCATCATCGAGTAGTAAGGAAGAGCACTTTGTGATGGAAGTGGAGTGGGCCAGAAACAAGAACGTACACAAGAGTCAGTACCTGGTACCACAGCGTGAAGAAGACACCTGTATGAGGGAGTACCCCCGTGGTGGTCAGGAGAGCAGAAACCAGGACGGCAAGAACTCTACCTCACAGTTTTACGTAGGTGTGCTGTTGTAGACTTCTAACCTGTAAAGGTCATAGTTCCCATCTTTCCAGCCCAGCTGTGTTTGTTTCATACTTGGCGACTGTTTCTCTGCTGTGTACCGTCCTCCTCTTCTGTTCACTACACAGAGTATTCGCCTGTAAAATCATGATCATTTTATGTTTCTGATACCCATGTTCAAAAATACCAGTGTGTGATTTATCTAGCCTTTCTCATAGGATTTCTAAGGGCTGGGAGATTTGGCCTCTGTTGTACATCCTTATAATGTGCCCAAATTGTAAATATGCAATAAAACCTTAAAAACAATGGCAGCAGATTTTGGTATGTGTTTTTTTTTGCTATTGAACAAGTTTGATTTTTGTAAATAAAGATTGTTCATAAGATCTAGGTAGAATTTAGTCATTACCGGTCTCTATAATATAATCTGATGAGTCTTACATCTTTGAACTTATTTTAATTATTTTTTTTTAAATTTTTGACCAGTATTTATTAAAAGTCTTTTATTTAAATAAAAGAAAGTATGGTTTGCTTGTTCTGAAATAATTTAAAATGTTAGAAGATAGAGGTTTCTCACTGACAACACAATCGTCTTTCCTGAGTGGCATAGAGATTCAGTGCTCTTACCAGGCACTTCATTACTAGTGTAGCTGTGTCATCGTAGGTTAACAGCTTCCCACCAGGATTGGTGTGTGTGTGTGTGTGTGTGAGAGAGAGAGAGAGAGAGAGAGAGAGAGAGAGAGAGAGAGAGAGAGAGAGCGAGAGAGAGCGAGAGCGCACCCAGGGCTTTGTGTGTTCTAGGCAACTACTCTGACACTAATTTATATCTCCAGCCCAAGAAATCAACTTTTTAAATCCATCCATAATATGGTTTCTGTGTAATTATTTTGGGGCTGAGCAGCCGGGGGAAAAACAAGAGGCCTCTCCTACAACATACCAGATCGACCAGTTATCCACACACAATGACTGTTGCCCCTATGGATGTATTAGTTACTGTTTTGTTGTGATAAAACACCATGACCAAGGCAACTGAATGGAAAAGTTTATTTCAGGAGGTTAGAGCCCATAATGTCAGAGCCCCAGGTGACCAAGCTTCAGCTGAGAGCTGGTATCTTTAGCTGTAACAGGAGGTAGACAGCATGTTGGGAGTGGCACCAGGTTTTTAAAAAACCCATGTCTAGTGACCTCCAATGAGGCCACATGTTTTAATCCTTCCCAAACAATTCCACCAACTGGTGTCCCAAGTATTAAAACGTGAGCCTGAGGGGTATTATTCTCATTCGAACGACCATAATGGGGTAAGTCCTATTTGGGGGAAACTATGTCATATACTCCTAGGAATTAGGGGTATCAGATGTATTTATCAAATGACCAGATGAGAATGCATTTTCTAGTATCTCATGAATCAGTGATGGTTGTGGGCAACTAAAGAAAGGTAACTCCTTTATAGTTTATCATTTTTAAGTCTATTCAAATGCAGCATTTAATTACTGTTTCTACAAGAATACCATAGATAACACATGTACAGACAGCAAAAACTTCCCCACAGCCCATCAACTCAAGGAACATCTAGTTAACATTCTGTGAATTTATTTCCTTTGTGCTTTTACATAGCACACATTTGCATAACACAGTTACATAACAATATGTATACAACACACGTGCATAACATGTACATGACAGTGTACATAACACACATGTACCACCACCCGGCCTCACCCCTGCCCTTCACTGTGATTGTCTTCACACCTCAGATTTCCCTTTATGAGCATGTTTTTTTTTTTTCCTGCACAAGTCAGTGCTAACACTTGACAATGCATAGAGACCACTATTATGAAACTTGGTTTCCTTCCCGTTCCTTCTAAGCCATGCTGCAGTGAACAGTGGACGTTGCCATTTTGACAGCATCTAATCTTTAAGGGTTCCGAAGGTAGAAACACTAACACGGAGTTATTTATATTCTTAGGCACGTGGCGTGCCAGATTGTTCTCCAACAGGTTGGGCAAGTTCATGCTCCCTTCAACAGCTAGTACACCCAACATGACATTTTTTTTTTCAGCACAGAGGCTTGTTTCTTTTAAGCATTTTAAAATTTGGGGAAAGAAAGTTGTGTTCCCAGTTTTAACTGAAATGGTGTAATGGTTAGCAGTATCCACCTGGCTTCCCTATGGTGACTTAACTATTCTTTTCCTGTATTTTTCCTCGAGCCCTAGCATTTTTATTTGTTTAAAGAAGCCTTTTTATAAAAGTAGTAATTCATCCTATTTATAGCATGCATTTTCTCCAGTTTGTTGTTTTGTCTGTGATGGGACACTAGCCCACTCAAGACATGGCTCTGGCAGGCTTTGCCCTTCTCTCCCATTCCCTCAGTCCTGCTAAAAGCCATTAGATTACATTCCTAGACCTAGTCACCAGGATCTATTTCCTTATTTGGCCACTTCCTCCTGATGCTGACTACCAAATCCAACAATCAGAAGCCCCTTTTGGCTCACCATATAACATGCTCAATTAAAATTAAACACCTCATCCTAAAACAGGGTTTCCCCCTTTATAAACCACCGTTTGCCTATGTGCCTCATCTTTCTCCTCATGCAGAGGCAATCTTTCCCCCCCCCCAGCCCTTTTCCCCCTTCCCTTGTCCTCTTTCCCTTCTCCCTCATCCCATATCTCCTTTGCCATGGCATCCCAGCAAGCAGGACCCCCTCCCCCCACTTGAAAATGATACCTACAAGGTCATTTGCTGCTGTTTTTCGTCCTGAGTCAGAAAGCAGCCACTTTAACTCCTCTTCCCCCACTTAGTAAAGAATTTCTCTGTGAAAACAGGTGTTTGGGTGTGGTTTCTACCCAATCTGGGGTCTGGGAGGAAGCCCCACTGTTTGCGGGGAGTGGGGTCTTCAGTCTGTCTTTGAGCGGTTTAGTGACCATATTCACATGTCTTGGGACTTCTGTTCACTAACCACTTTGGATTTTTTTGCGTGGCCTTGAGCCTGAGCTTTGTTTCTCTAGTACAGTTTCCATTTTTCCCAGCTCTTGCCACCATAAACATTTCTGGTGTATTGTATAAGGTAGTGAGAGGCAACAGATTTTTATTTTTTTACAAATGCCAAATGCTCTGAACATCCCATATTGAATAGTTGATCCCTCCATCAATTGCTGGAAGTCCCGTGAAATTATGCTGCGTTTGTAAGTCCCATGGTTCACATCTACACCGGCTATTCCGTTCTGTTAATCGGTTTGTTGTTCCTGTGCCAGTACTGCATGGCTTTCCACTGTGCTTTAAAAGCCAACGACGAACAGGGTGAGTTTTTTGTTTGTTTGTTTGTTTATTTCTTTGTTGGTTTGTTTGGTTGTTTCTGTTTGTACTTTGTGATAGCCCTGCACAGAAATAGCACTTTCTTTCTAAAAACAACTCTTCTTATTTTGGTATAAACAAAGAAATGCTCCATAGGTGAAGAGACGCTAGCAAATCTGTGGGAACGAAGAATGACATGCTTTGAAACAGCTACGGTTAAGGAGGGAAGGGAGAAGCAGCAGCTGTGGAGGGGGTGACCCACAGTCCACAGCGCACACACATCTGGAGAAGGCCGGATACACAGCAGAAAGAACCAGCCGAAGCTGGACGGGGAAAAGGAACCGGAGCCAATTGAATCATTGTGAGCTGATGGTGACAGCTGATCTCAGTGTGTTTCCAGGTGTGTTTACAGCAGCACGCTTGCCAGGAAAAGGCAAAGCACATCGGAATCGAAACCCACGAGTCTACAAGACACGAAAAGAAAATAACACGCTCACGTGAGTGACAGGAGAAATAGAGACCCAGGCCCTGGACTAGCATACCATAGCCACCTGTCAGTTACGGTTGCCTCCAAAGAAATCTCAAATTTGCATAGATGCCTCTGGAACCGACAGTATTTTTTTTTAATTTTTCAATTTGATAATTTTTATTTATTTATTATTTATTATGTATACAATATTCTGTCTGTGTGTATGCCTGACAGCCAGAAGAGGGTGCCAGACCTCTTTACAGATGGTTGTGAGCCACCATGTGGTTGCTGGGAATTGAACTCAGGACCTTTGGAAGAGCAGGCAATGCTCTTAACCCCTGAGCCATCTCTCCAGCCCCTGATAATTTCTTATACCTCTAGACTTACAATAAGAATTGCTTCAGACAGTAAGACACAGACCAGACTTTTGGGTTTCCATGATTTAAGGCATTCGGGTAAGAGTGCCTTTAGTGTCAGGGTGACCCCACCTCACAGTTGCAAACAACTATTTCATGTATCTAATGTATCCGGGTCAGTGTCCTCAGTCAACAAGAGCAGTAAGAGAGATGTTTTCCTGGTAAAGAAGGTAGCTGTAAAGCGTTCAGTGGGTAGCTGGTTCAAGGTCAGTGGCCTACATTAATATTTCAGAGGAGGGATTGTTGCCTTCCTCTTCAAGGTTAACTGGCTCCTTGGGTCAGTGATTTGCATCACAGATACTCAGGAGGTATGGGAGGTTTTGTTTTCTAAAGAAAATGGACATTTGCATAAACTTACTTAAAAACCCGTTATATTTTGAGGATTACTGATTCCACCCCGTTTAGGCGGCTTTTCCTTCAGGAATAACAAGGCTGCCCTTGGGAAAGGTGAGAGCAGAGAAGCCTCAGACTTACTTTGAAGAGTCCTCTCTGATTGGGAAGCTCTACCTGAGTCCAGGATCCTCTCATGCAGCTTCACCGTGGGACACAGGCTGTCAGCCTGAGCCAGTGCACCAGGCTGTAAGACAGCCTTACTATGAGATCAGGTTTTTCAACCAGAGAGGCTGGGGGCGGGGCGGGATGGGGGCAGGAACAGTGTGTCCTGATGGAGGTGACCAGGAGGAGAAGAGAGGAGGACACAATTCTCCCATGCAATTCACTGGTTCTACCTAAATTCTATACACTTAAAACTCTTAAGGCTAGTTATGAGATGGAATCCTAAATAAAACACATTACTGTTATTATCCTGGAATGTAATTTTTCAATCAAGAGCTTTTAATTCTTTGATTTCAAAGTTTTGTTCCCCCCCCCCAAAAATGGTTTGAATTCATACTTGGGCTTGTCTGTAATGGGCCATGGCCTCAGACACGCCACTCCCCTGCCTTTCTAAGGGTCAGAAGGAAAATTGTTAAAACATACAAATAGTCCTGTTTACCAGGCGGATCTGCTTAAGCCTGACCAGCCTGCAGGGGCCAAGGAGAAGGGCTTTCGCTCCATGCCTGACTCTGTGATGCGTCCCTCTGTTTTACCGACCCTGTTTTCATCTGCCTAGCACATCTGTCTGGGTCTCTGAGTGACGAGGACAATAGCCAAGCCACCTTCCGAGACTGGACGTGCATTTGTCCAGCAGGCTCCAGAGTGATTGACAGATAAAAGAGGACCAGTGACATAGACTCTTGAGTAGTTTCGCTGTCATTTGTGTGCTCTGTCCCCTTATCTGATGGGTCCGCAGGGGACAGAGGTGGAGTCCTGTGCCGCTTTTGGGTTCTGGGTTCTGTCGCTTTGTCCCTTTCCAATCTTTCCGGGTTTTGTTCTTGTTTAGATAGGATGCTACTTTGTAACCCAGTCGGACCTGACACTCTCTGTGGTGGGGAGTTTGTAAGGGATAGGCGGCCAGGGAAGAGGAGGGTGGGAAAGAGCAACAGCATTGTCACACAGCAGCTGGGCTATAGAGAGAGACCACCCCCCTTACAACAGGGATGCCCCTCACCTGCCTTCATTATCTTCCTGTGCCAAGGACCATTGAGGGGATGATGTAATGGAAGAGGGGAGAGGGAGCTGAGGAAGGAAACGGGAAAATAAAAAATTAAATCGGAATCCAGGACCTGATAAAAGACCAGCCACAGTCCACCAGCCAGTCAGCTTCCCCACAGAGTGGTTTCTACCTCCATGAACGCCCGTTTTCACCTTTTCCGAGTCTTGACTTTTGTCCCTGGTGCCCAGCTCTTTGTTGGCCTCTGTGAAGACCATGGGCACCTGGGCAGCTAGCCCATGCCACTGATGTTCCCAGTACACTATATAACTCAAGGGTGGCCTTGAACTAGAAGCAGCCCTTCTCTGAGCGCTGAGCTATAGGTAGGGGCTACAATGCCTGCCTGCTATTATCTTTTAAGACTTTTTCCTGGGAGCGCCCTAACACAGAAGGTCCTACCGCAAAAGTGCTCAGCAGTGGAGAGCGATCCACCCACAGACACTACCATTCCAAGTGAAGCGGCTGGGCTCCTGGCTCACTCACTTCCTGAGCTTGGATGAGCCCCATAACTTTTCTTGCTTCAGCTTTCCAGCCCATTATGGCAGAAACCTGGAATCCGGGGCTGTCCAGAGGCCCTGTTACATTAAAACTATATGCGTACAAATCTAAAGAGAGGCGGTAACCAGGGTGCTGACAAGGGGGAAGGAGGCCTTTGTGCACAGTGGGTGGCGATCTCTGTTCTCTCCAGAGCCCAACATAGCTTTGCCAGCAGCAGACTCTAAACTCACCAAACACAGACTGACTGCGTTTGAAGTCTTTCCTTTGGTGAGGGTGGAGTTGGAGAGAGGAAGCCGTTTGCTCTGGGTGGGGTGAGTCAGGTGGGGTGCGGAGCAGATGACCTGCTACTTTTGTTTCCATTTTGGATTTCCAGCTTTCTGTGAGGTTCTCTCATCTTGTTTCCTGTTTTTCTTAAAAGCCTGTGCATATAAATATCTTTTTCCTGCAGGTGTCAGTGACTTCTTTATTCTTCTGCACAGCCTCTGCCTTTCATGTGGGTTCTGGGACACCCACCCCTCTCCAGTGATGGAGTTACAAAAGCTTCCCAGGGCTAGGAGTTCTGTGTGAACTGGTGCGAGGCATATTTGCTTGGGATAAGAACGTGCATCTTTAAAAGAACAGTTTGTTTGTTTGTTTTTTTTTTTTTTAAAAAAAAACTAGTTACATTTAAAAACAAATCTGGAGTTGCTGAAACTGAAGCTGTAGAGCTGGCTCAGAGGCTAAGAGCACTTGCTGCTCTTCCAGAGGACCCCAGTTCGGTTCCCAGCACCCAGGTCAAAGGACTCGACCTTCTGTGGCTCCAGCTCTTGGGAATCTGACCTCTTCTGCTGACCTCTGTAAGCCTAAACACCCCCTCCTACACACACACACACACACACACACACACACACACACACACAACACCCCCTCCTACACACACACACACACAATATTAGGAAATAAATTTAAAACAAATCTATGGTAGGTCTTACTAAAACACCTTTATAATTAAATTTATGCCAGTAACCTATGGGTGAGTCATGAAGCCTCCATGTATAACTGAGAAAGCGCAGGGTGATAAAAGCCAGTCTCACCATGTTCAACAGTCTACACCAACTTCCTTGGTTATGTCTTAATGTTTCTTAATAAAAGCCCATATTTTAAAACATTTTCTTTTTAACCCCTTATTTCCTTCTTAGACTTCATGAGTAACAGCTATGCCATTTGGGGCATCTGAATTTTGTGTCGTTGGGCTTTGAATTAGGTCATTAGTCTTCCCTTGGCAGTGTGCAGGCAGTGACAGCTCACTCCCTGTCCCTGCTGGAGTCCCCGGAATGACTGTGGCCCGTGAGACCTCCCTGGGGATTATTTTGAGATGGAAAATCTCAGCCTCAACTGGAGTTTAACAACAGTAAGGAAAAATGAAAGAAATGCAACTTTCCAGAACCAAGTTCACCAGTTCACCAAAGCTCTGTGATTTAAATTATATGTATCACCATCTTCTGGAATTGGATTCTCCACACATGTCCTTCTAAGAAAAGAAATCAGAGAAAATTCAGCAACATTGGATGGTGGGTATGTTTCAGAGTAGGTGACAAGTGGCATGGCTTGGTTCTAAAGCCAAAGTTAGTGCAGGAAAAGTTTTTTTGATGATTTTTTTTAAAATACTTTTTTTTTGTTCCTGGCCTGGTGTATTGTAAATATTTTTCTCATCCAGAAAGGATTTTGCTCATATCAACAAGATCCTCAAGTTTTTTGTTCATTTTAACTTTACTAACTTTTGAATGTTTCTAGATCATTTTGATGATTTAGAGAATTTTCGAGAAGAACTGTACATGGGTACGTGTGCAATATGGGAAAAGTGTGAACTGTACTGTACACGCCCATCTGGGGCGAATCTTTGTTCCACCTGGATCTCTTAACCAGCTTGAGTATTCTTGAAACTTGCACAAATTTTATTTGTTTTTCCTATCACTTCTACATGGGAAAGGCAGTGGATATAAACGTTGCTTGTGTGTAATTATACTCCCTGATCGCATGTCCTTCAGCACACTTAGCTGTAAGTTGTTCGAATCACAGAGAGAATAAAATTGGCAGCAGAAGCCCTTTGGGGGTATCTTTTGCTGTCTTTTGAATACCTCTTTCTTCTTCAGCATGGCGTAGGTGTTCAAAAAGAAGCATTGCAGCACCGTCTTTTCTGGCCTTTTGTGCACCAGGCAGTGTGGTGGTCATCTGACCTTCCTCTTTTGTGCCTTACTTCGACAGTCTCTTTTCCACAGTTTCTATAGCAACATTAAATCAAATGATGCCATTCTTTGGATGAGAGCCCTGCAATAGTTTCCCATCTCAGAACCAATCCAAAAGCATCACTACTGCCTTACCAGTAGGGTTAGCACAAAATTTATCATCCAGGCGGATTCTTTCGATTGTGAAAGGAGCCTTAAGAGTCATTATGGCAGACCAGGTGTAAACCAGGGTCATCCCGGCATGGCAGAAACCAGTGGCTTACTCAGAGGGTTTGTGCGAACCGGCCAGCCGTTTCTCATGTTCTGTCTGTCTGTCTTCTCTGTCCCCATTGGATGCTTTTCAAGAATAAAGGCGTGCCCCAGCTGCCTGGACTATTCTTTCCATGAGATAGCTGTATGCCTTGTTCTTTTTATTTAATCCATGTCTCTACTCAAATCTCACCTATCAGAGCTTTACTGAGCCTCCTCAAAAGAGCATCCTCTTTCCCTGTTTATTCTTTCTTCACCCTGGCGGTGTGTTCCTTTGTAGTTCTCGTTACATGCTGTTGCTCTGTCTGTCTGTCTGTCGTCTATCTGTCCATCCATCTACCGTAGCTATTCTGTTTGCATCTTTGCCATGTGTTTGGTCATGTCTCCACCCCCTGTCCAGAGGTCAGACTCCATCGCGGATTAGCCTTGTTCTGCTTTTGCCTAATGTCTAGACTAGTATTTGTAGTACTGAGTCCTCCATGCTGAATGAAGACATGAGCTCACGTGTGGACGAAGTTGCCGATGAGAAGGCTGTGAATGCCAGGACCATAACAGACTCATTTTGGGTTATTTGTATTAGGGCTTTGTAATTTGTCTTGGTAAAGTCAAAAAACCAACACTCGTACCAGGACAAAAAGCCTGGTACTCCATGTGGAAGAAAAGGGGGCCCCCTCTTTGTGTATATACAGCAGGGAAGGAACTGTCTGCTCAGCATACCCAGAGAGAGCTGAAAACCACCACACAGAAAGGCTCACAAATACCAGCTCTGTCTATTGCTTTAAGAACGCGCGATTTGAAACTCCATCAAAATCAGCCATAGCTTCATGATTCCCCATAGAGGACATTCCACTGAAATTCAGTTTATATAAAAGCAGCCATTTCCCAGAGGGATGAACAGAGAAGGTGTAGCCACCTCTGCCAGGCCGCCTCTAACCTCCCAAGGCAGGAGAGTGCCTGTGAGGGTCTCTCTTGGTCTGGCTTGTTTTGCGTGTGATGATGCAGAGTAGAAACAAGCTGTAACTCAAAGGCTTTTACAACTTTAATATGAATAAAATACACCTGAGCGGAGTGTAGCGCTCTCTGTAGCTCAATGTATTTCTTACTAACTCTTCTCCAGACGTGTGCTGGAGTTAATGACAGGCTGCTCACTAGGCATTATTCTAGATGAAGGCCACAGCTTTTGCAGAAAAGAGACCTTGATGGCAGGGGTTTCTGTGAGAGAACTGAGTTACTGCGGGGGTGGGGTTGAAAGAAAGCAAAAAAGGAAAATGGTAACTATTCAGGTCTTTGCCAAGATTTAGTGTGTTTGCTTTTGTTTGTCTGTTTGCTTGTTTTCCCAAGACAGGGCTTCTCTGTGTAGCCCTAGCCATCCTGAACTCGCTCTATAGATCAAGCCGGCCTCAAATGCACAGAGATCCACCTGCCTCTGCCTCTGCCTCTGCCTCTGCCTCTGCCTCTGCCTCTGGAGTGCTGGGATTAAAAGTGTGCACCGCCACCACCGCCTAGCTCTTTTGCAAGTTTTAAAGCCAAGAATCTGAGTAAGAATTAGTAATGCATGCATGCATGCATACAATTTGACTTAATGCTCACGTCCACCAAAGCAGAGAACATTTTTTTTTCATGAAATCCTCTGGACCTGCTCCATCTAATTAAGAAAAAGGTCATCCGCACACAAAGTATGTTGCTGAGTAGCTGGATTAATCTTTTAACAAAGTCCTATTTCTAATTCCCCTTGCCCTTAAACCTTGGATTTAACTAGCCTTTTGGCCCTGTGCTCTTCTTTCCTTCCCTCCCTCCTTTCTGTCTAACTGGCTGCCATTTTCCAATTCCTGTGCTGTCCTGTACCCCTGACACACTCTTCCATCCTGAGAGAAGCTTTGTGAATGGGGCGGCTAATTTAGCCATGGTCTTTGTAGCCTGCTGCCCCAAATTCCCTTCCACACTCGAGGGCCTTTATGCAACTTGTGAGCCGTGCAGTTTCCAGTCCCGGGGTTAACTTAGGGTGAAAGTATGCTGTTTGCGTGCAGGTTGATGTTTGCCGTTCTGGTTGGCAAGACGGATACGGACTTAAGCAATACCCACTGTGCACTTAGTTTAGGATATGGCCATCCTGGATGTTGGTTGTTAGGGCCGAAAGCTGGTTGCAATTTAATTGTTTTGTTTGTACAGCCCAATTACATACTGGTTCAGTGGAAGACACTGTCTTTAATATTCCAAATTGTTTCCCCCCCACACACACAAGCTCTTCAGCCCTGTCAAAAAATAAAGCCACTCTGAACATTTCCCACACTGTCAAGTATCTTCCATCTGCTGGCCAGAGCTGGCTCCTGCTGCTCCCTTCACGGTGTCCGGTGAAGTTTGTTCAGTCTAGGAAAGGGGATCTTGGTGTGGTTCCCGTTTCATCGGTACAGCAGGCAGACAGTGAGCACAGAAGCCCTGGGTCCAGGGCGTACGGTTTGCACAGCAACTATGGCGTGCTCTCAGAATGAACAGCGGCCCCACGTAAACATGTATGCATATTCGCACACATTTCAGCTCAAGAATATTTTTATAAACCGTAGCAAAAGAAAGCAATAGCTCTTACTCAGACCTCTGAGCCTCAGCCCCGAGTCTAACCTGCTTTCACACAAAGCCAAGGGAGGGAGCTTACACAGGGAGCAGGTTGCTTTGGCTCTGTTTGTGGCTCTGTCCCCCGTTTTGTCTTTCACCCCAGAGATCTCCAGTGGTTGCAGCTGCTTTGGAATTAGTGTCTCTGATGTGTTTGCCTCTGACCTCTGACCTCCGACCTAAACTTCAGTGTTATTTTCAGCTGTTCTTTGACGGGGATCCAACAGCTGCTGCTTAATACCAGAGACAGCTTCTGACACAAGCAGAGCTTCTGGCGGAAGGATTAATCTGGGAGCCTGACTCTGATTTAAAGCTGGCTGCAACTTCTTTTGCTCCAGGTAGAAATGAGGATTTAAAAAAAAAAAAAAAGAAGAAAGTAACAAAATGTTCATCTTCAAACAAACAAGCAAAAGCACATCTCTTGCTACAGTTAAAAGGTAACAACAAAGTACTGAGCTTCCTATTTGCTGATTGCTAGCTGAGCTTGAAAATGTTGCTCAGAAAACCATCATGAAGAAATACTGGCAAGATGTGTATTTATTAATAAATGCTGGGTGAAATGTCTTAAAATACCCCTAAGAAGTTCTTAGAAAATGTGACCATTCCATGAACTTCATTTGGCAAAGTTCATTAAGTTTTAGAAAAACAGATTAATCTAAAAATATTTTTGATCAACTTTGTGACTTAACCCCCCCCAACAAAAAGGATCATTTTTGGAAGTTTTCTTTATATGAATTAGACTTGAAAAGATTGATATTCAGGTCACCGACTTTCTGGTTTCAAAGTCCACAGTTAACAACTGTTTAGTTTCAATGGCTAAACTAATTTGGGCTGTCAGGATGTATTTTTTTTTTTTTTCCATTAGCTATCGGACATCAGCTGATAGGCAGAGAGCTCAAGGCTGTCCCTCAAGTTACAGATAATGGCAAAAATAACAGGCACTTACTGTTACCATACTAGGGGTGTGGCTGGCTCCTCTCTCTCTCTCTCTCTCTCTCTCTCCCGCCCCTCCCTCTCGATAAGCTCAATGGGGCTGTCTATTTTTAACTTCCTGTTCTTTCCTTTTGGCTGGGCAATCACTGTGAGCCGAGAGCATTCCCCGAATGAGTCCGGTAGCCCTGTGGATGCCTTCTAACATGACCCACAGACACGCATCCCTATCAACGCTGCCTCAGGTTTAAACCTTCCTTCTAAAGTGCCATGTCCTGCAAAGAAAGTCCCCATGCGGGTGTTTCCACCACCACCATCAGCTCTGTAGCTGTGCAAGCTGGGAACTCCAAAATCGTGATAGCCCTTGTCAAGGTAAGCACACAGCTTTCTTTTCTCTGTGTGGCTGTGGCGGGGGGAGGGGGGCTCTTTGTGGTGTGCTGAGAGTCCTAAAAGATAATGCACATGTTCACAGGACACAACACAGAACAGATACTAAATAATAAGTGATTTTAATCCCTTAAATCAGTGTCAGAGGACTGGCAAGTTTCAACAAGTTGCCAGTTTGCTTTTCAGCATACTAAGTATCTACAACGACTTAAAACAAACTTTACAGTGTACTTTCAGTTTGGCCCTTAAAGGCAAGGCACATGTCACAGAGGCTCTGGAACGTCAGGTGAAGAGTCGGGTGGGCCAGGGCAGTCTGTTATTTTTGCGTGGATGTGATGGAGGGGGCAGGTCAGAGGGGGCACTGCCTTGGCAGGACAGAGAAGTGGAAACACTGAGAGGCTCTTGCCAGTGCCTCCCAGAACTGTTCCCACTGGCACAGGCAGCGTTAAATACTTCTCCACTGTAGGGTGATGGAGACCCTGCCACAGGCTGTATATCAAATTGACTCTTAAGATCAGGAACATGCAGCCACTTGGGGCTTAACTGTATGTTTTGTGTTTAGCTGTGTGCAAGATGTCCACACATCTTTGGGGTGTGGAAGACTTCCATCATTTTGTCCCCTTTGACTGAAATCGTGCAAGAGCCTCTGAAATATAAGTTTGCTCTTTAGACAATTTGCCACATAAAGAATTCATGTTTAATGGATGCTAACCTGGCTGAAAAGGGGAGAAAAACTGGCGACGAGGCCCATTTAATTTAATTGCTGCAAATTTTATAGTAGTATGAAAAATTTGTAGAAGGAAAACAGAATTTGACGTTGAGCAGTGGAATGCAGGGTTCTGCTTAAGGCCAAGTTCCCAGTGCTGGGAGCTTCCTGCACAAATGCAAGACCTCAGGGACTCCCCACCCTCTTCTCTGCAGAGGTGTGACTTCTCTCTGCAGAGGTGTGACTCCCCACCCTCTCTTCTATAGAGGTGTGACTCCCCTCCCTCTCCTCTGCAGAGGTATGACTCCCTGTCCTCTCCTCTGCAGAGGTGTGACTCCCTGCCCTCTCCTCTACAGAGGTGTGGCTGGGTATGCCAGGGCATCAAAGCTGTACCAATGAAAACTGATGGATTGCACACGATTTAATGATGCTTTTGGCAACTCATAGATTCCAGCAGGGAGGAACAGGAGACAAATCTATGATTTTTTTTTAAGTCAACATCACTTTTCCTCAAGCTTAAGATACTCTTTGAGTAGAGGAGTCATGGTGTTTAGGGAATGACCTGCAGGGTAGTCAGAGGTACAGAGAATACAAACTTTATACATTGTATGGGAAAGTCTTTTTAACCAGATTCTGTCTCTCAGAATGGCCATTCATGGTCCTCTCTCCGGCTCCCTTACCCTGTAGCCATCTCCAAATGAAACGAGCTTTAGCTTCTTCAGGGAGCAAAGACCATGTTGACGGAGGAGAAATGCTGAGGCCCGTGAAGGTCCTACCTCACTTTGCCTGTGTGAAGTGTCACTAATTGTCAACTGTCAAGAGTTGCTTTGTGTGAATGCACTCAGTGACTCAGAGATGGCGAAGAAGACATTATCTGAGGCACACATTTCTCACTCGAGAACTTGAATTCAGACCCATACTCCGTGAGAGAATTTGTTCTAAGAGTGAAAGAAGACAGAGCATGGCCTTGTGTTAGACCTATTGTGTCCAATGTGTTAGGGCATGTCTATGGGAGGAGGAAGTGTGCTTGGTGTAACTAGAAATTAAAATTTAAAAAAAATCGGAAAAAGGAGAAGGGCAAGAAAGGATAAACATCCATTTCACTTTTTTATTTTATTTTTTTAGTGTGGTGAATGGGTACAACTCCAGCTGACTGAGTCTCAGCCCAATCTTCTAGAAATAGGGAGCAGTCAAGATGAAACCAAGAAACTGCTTCGTGACCATGAGCTCCTCCTGGCCAAGCTTAAGGTAAGAGTCTCAGGTGTGAAGCAAAGGTAACCAAACCTACACAGGAAGGTGATGCCAAGCCTCACCTTGCTCCGGATCCCACTGCTGTGATGGGCTTCGGCAGTTTTAATCCAATGCCGATAGATAATGGCAAGGACGCTGCTGTTGCTAAGGATCATCATAGGCACAGGGAGGAGGCAACAAGGGCTGGAAAAAACCAGCTCAGTTGGTCCAGTGGTTGCTTTGCAAACATGAGGGCCTGGGTGGGATCCCTAGAGCTCATGGAAAAATTCCCGGCATGGTAGCACAGGAAATGGGAGGATCCCCAAAGATCAGCCAATTGGTAAACTACTTGCCATTGGGAGATGCTGTCTCAAAAGAGATGGGTGGTACTCCTGATGATGACGCCTGCGTTGTTCCCTGTCCTCCCCAAGAACACACACATAGACAGACAGGCAGACATCTACAGTAAAATAAGAAACAAGTTATATATATTTTTAAACTTGTCCTGATGTAATAGAAAATTGAGAGGGACAGTATTTTCACTGTGAAGAATTTAGTAATATCCCCACATTGACTGCCTCAGTTCAAAAAGCTGACCCTGTGGTTTTCATTCTATGTAACATCTGGCTGCCTTGGGTGGTAGCAGGCACAGGGGTGAGGGCAGCCCCACAACACTCTAAACTCAGGCAGTGTCTGTACAGGGAGCCAACAGAGAGAGAGAGAGAGAGAGAGAGAGAGAGAGAGAGAGAGAGAGAGAGAGAACAGAGAATAGATGGCACCCCTCCTCTGGATGGCATATGTCATGTACCACGAGGTTCCAGATCTTGGCGTTTCCTTCATGATCTGGGGGAATCTCTTAGAGGACCCTAACTGAAAGAGAAACATCTGTAACATTGCCATGACAACGACAGGCAGAGCGGTGGGATCCCACGCTGGCCTCCTCGGAACTGGGCAGTATGATGCAGCCACTCTCTGCATCGTGAGCCTCACCTGCAAGTGAATAGATGTCTTTGTGAGGATCAAAGAGGCTTGGTGAAGGCTCTGAGTGCTGAGATGGTCAGGATGTTCTGTGATGTTAGACTGGCTTTTTCGTGTCTCTAGGGCCACAGCACATACTTGGTGTCTAATTCAGAGGCAGGTCTAACCTGCGTCTAGTTTACAGACTGTAGGAAAAAAACTGACTGAGAGGGCGAGGGACGAGTCAGTCCTGAAGAAGAGCCTTGAGACTCTGATGTTCACTCCCTTGTGTGACAGCGCTTTGCTCTGGTGTCTGGGATCTGAGTTGTCACTCAAGGTAGCAAGCCCTGGCCATCAGGAAGTCTTGTGTGTATTGAAAAGCAACAGCCCCGAAACAAAGCGCCATTGTGATGGGAAAGCGCGCTGGACCAGGAACCCAAAGACCTGGCTTTTCCTTGTGTCCCAGTCTAAAGTAACTCAACAAACAATTCAACGTTTTCCTGTTGCCAAAGAAACCCTTCAACACATTCTTGAACCTATTGCTCTGTGAACCACAGAAACCAAATACTGTTCCAGGTCCACTCCTGAGATTTGCTTTCTTGTGGTCTGTGGGTCCCCCCTCTCCTTTCTGTACACCTGTCAACCGTTGTGGGAGCTGATCTGGACCTAAAACCACATTCCTTTCTCAGTTCCCACTAACTCACACTGCCTGGTATTTTCTGCTCTCTGATGAATCACAGACGGTGGCTCGCAGCAGATGGGGCCTCTGGGACTATGGGCTTTTCTTCTAGCCTATCTTTGAGAATACACTAGAAGGCACTGTTTCTCAGGTGGAACAATGTGGCCCTCCCCAGCTCCATGCTCTTACTTCTGTATTTGAGTCTATCCTGGGGCTCTGCTGGAAAAGGGGCTTCCGTTTAACAGGGTCTATCTGCTTACAGGACACTTAGGGCTCTGGATTATAAATGCCTGGTTCTTTTAAGCCAGACTTCAGGCTTTTTAAGCTATTTAAGTCTTCTGGACTTCAGGCTTTTTATCTGCAAGGTAAGGAGAGAGGAGATCAGATACTCAAGTCTGCTGGATTTTACCGTTGTGTGCCACGGAACCGGGAGTCATTTTCAACCTCCCTGCAAATGGATCTAAAACACAGGCTCGCGGGTGAAAACACACCCTGGCTTTACCTACGCTTCTAGTCACAGCCTCTGGATCTACCCAGCCCCATCTCATAGCCTTCCTTACCCATCTGTTGTCTGCTCTAAACCTAATCAGCTCGGCCCCCAAGGGGTTTAATTATCAGGTCTGTCCTTCAAACTGTACTGGGATTTAAAATTTTTATTTAATGTTTGTATAAAAGAGATGGGGGTGGGGAGTAATCAAGGAATTTGGAGTCTGTCTCAAATGTGCCAACTTAGAAATAATGGTAATTGAATCTCTCAACAGGACCCCAACTAATTTGCCACTTCCTTCTCTATCAGGGTTGTCACAGCTTAACCTGGGGCAGGAAATTGTTGGTCTCAAGTTAATTGTAATATGAGGTTTTCAAAGGAATAGGATGTTGGTAGTTCAGGAAGCCAATCCTATTTAATATCTAGTGTTCATTCTAGGCCTTTCTCAGTGTATAGAACCCTGCGGTGTGTTCCAATTAGAGAGAAAAATATTCTGGAAGGGGGTTCTTGGAGTCAAAAGTGGACGACTTTCTGGTTGATTGTGATACTTGCCCTTGCTAGGATAAGGGTATATGCTTGGAGAAGTAGGGCAATACCAGTTACCTTCACTGGCAGAAACAAAATCTGAGAAGACAAATGTAACGCCATCCAGAAGTGTGTGCTGTCTTTAAGGGAGAAAATGGCCCGATTATTATGCTAATGATGAATAGATCAGACTAATGTGAACATTTAATACGAAAGCCATTTTGTGCCTTCCCCTGAACGAATCTCCAACCTTCAAAATGAAGAATAAAGGGGAAATGCTGGGAACACACGGTTTTCCTAAGTGTTCCTAATGCTGGCGATGTCTGCGCCCCTAGGGATTTGATTTCGCCTTCAGCTATGTACTTAACCATCCCACTAGGGCATCCAGAGGGAAAAAAATCATTCCGGTTTCAGTGGTGAAAACAATCATGTGGAAATAGGTTTAAGTCCCAGTGGCTTCTGGGTTCCCACACTGTGCTAACTTCTTTCCAATGTGAAAGAAGACATCCAGGAAGGAGGAAGGGAGGACTTCACCCAGGCCAAGACCTGCCTGCGGCTGCCCTTGACTGTGTGCCCCCAGGTAGGCACAGAGTGGTTGGAGACAGAAATAAAGATGTGGAGGAGTCTTTGAGATGCTGCTTAGGGTGTTTCTGTCCTCAGAGTCTGTCTTTTAACTGCATCTCTAGTGACCAAAGGAGTTGGCTATGTGCCAAGATACCCTTGGGCATTCGCCCCTGGTTACCAGCATGTGACATTAGCCTTCATGGAGTAATGACCCTTCAGGGAGATTATAAACCACCTACTTTACCTCTTACTTGACTCTCAGAAGTCTAGTGGTTTCCTGCTTCAGATGCCATGTCTGGCCCAGTGTGGCTAATATTTATCCTATTTCTGACTGACTTAGAAACAGGCATGCTGTGGGTAGAACGTATGAATAGTAATGTCAAAATTCTCACATCAAAATTTGTCATAAACAAGAGAAAGTGTGAATGACTTCAATTAAGCTGCAGTATTTGCTCAAAATGCATTTAAATCATGTTTTATGCATCAAAATATAAGCACCATAAAGTTTTCTGTCTTAGCCACTTCTCTGTGTACAATTCAGTAGCACTGATTACATTCACATCATATAACCGTCAACTGTGTATGTTTTTAAAAAATTAATCACACCAAACAGAAACTCTATAGCTCCTAAGAACTCCCATTATTATCTCTACTTCCAGTGTTGTCTGCTTTCTCTATATATTTGCCTGTTCTAGACCCCACATATAAATGGAATAATATATTTGACTTTTTAATGCCCAGCTTGTTTTCTTATATAGTATTTGTTTGTATTTTGTACAAGAATCTCACTTTTTGAATAATGGATAACAAAAAATGAATGTATGATAACACAAATTGTAATGGTTGCATATCCCTTATCTGAAATGCTTGGACCAGAAATATTACAGCTTTTCAATTTCTTGAATTTCGGAATATTTGTATATGTACAATGAGATATCTTGAGCATTGAACCCTAGTAAATATACAAAATTCATTTATTTCAGATACACCTTATACATACAGAATAAAGACAAATTTGGTGTTTTCATTATGCCTGCATTTTGACTGCAGCCTATGGCCTGAGTTCAGGTATGGAATTTTCCATCCATTGTGACAGGGTGGTGCGCACAGGTTTTAGGTTCTGGAATAGTGTGTGTACTGGTTGGTTTTGTTGTCAACTTGACACAGACTAGAATCATCTGGAAAGAGAGAAGTACAACCAGGAAACCACCTCAATCACATAGACACATAGGCTTGTCTGTGGGCCTTTGTCTTGATTAATGACTGACGTGGGAGGGCCTAGCATGTGGGCGGGGCCCTTTCCTGGGAAGGTGGTTCTCGGATTCTAAGAAAAGCGGGATGAGCAAACCACGAGGAGCCAGTTGGTAAGAGGAGTCAGTTGCTAAGCAAGGCTCCTCTGTGGTCTCTCAATTACTTCCTGCCTCCAGCTCGTGCCTTGATTACTTGCCATGGCTTCCTTCAATTGCAGACGGTGACCAATAAGCCAAACAAAACCTTTCCTCCCCAAAGCTGCTTATGGTGTTTATCACAGTGACAGAAAGCAAACTAGTACTCTGTGTGTGTGTGTGTGTGTGTGTGCGCGCGCGCGCGCTTGCGTGTGTGTGCGTGCGTGCATGCGTGCGTGCGTGTGTATGTGCGCGCACCTGTGTGTGTATATTCATACATTCTGCGTGCACGTAGAAGCCCGAGGTTGAGATCAAGCGTCTTCCGCCAGTGCTCTCTGTGTTAGTTTTCAAACCGGGTCTCTCACTCGCCCGGGAGCTCAGATTTGCCAAGGATGATGGGCCAAGTGAGCCTCGGGGCCCACACTGTGCTTGGCTTTCATACGGGTCCTGGAGCTTTGGACTCAGATCTTCAAGCAGGCACTTCGCCCACTGAGCTCCTTCTCCAACCCCAAATTTTGGAGTACTTTTGATTTCAGATATTTGGATGAAAGATGCTCAGCTTGGAGAGCATTTTGTTCAGTCACCTGTCTCTGGGCGCTTGGATTGTTTCCACTCTGGCTTTTGTAAATTGTGCTATCAAGACTGGCACGGAAGTATCTGCTCGGACATCTAACTCTAGATCTTTCTGGTCCACGTGACGCAGCGCAGTTACTGGATTTTTTGGCATTTCCACGCTTAGTTTTTTGAGGAAGCACTAAAATATTTCCCTGGTAGGAAACAGTAAGTTTGGATGGCGCAATGGTTTTCAATGTCAGCTTGGCACAACGCAGAACGACCTGAACAGCGAACCTCACCTCAAGGATTGTCTCCATCAGGTGGGTGTGTGGGGGTGGGGGGAGGGTGTTTGTGGGGCACTGCCTTGATTGCCTTAATCAATGTGGATGTAGGAAGACCTACCCTAAATGTGGATGGTGTCTCCTAGTAGCAACCCAGATAAAAAGACTTGTGAGAAAGAAGAGCGTTTGCTTTTGGTTCGGTTGACTTTACCTCTCATTTAATCCATGTACCCTGTCGCCGCTGTTTCTACTTCCTTAGCTAGTGTTAGAACCAGCCTTCCCAGTTCACCAGCCCCAGTCTTCTGCCAAAGTTCCTGGATCATGGCTGGTCCCCTAGCCAGTCTGGAATTCTGAAAAGCGGCTTTTAACGTTAGGAAAACTTCCCTCCATCTTTCCACCTCATGTTCTAGCAGAAGTGAGGATAAAGTGCGGCCTGACTGGAGAGACTGGGGCGAGGAGTGGCCACCACTGGGGAATGAAGGGTTCTTTCTGGTGCCCTCTGTGGACTGCAAGCTCTCTCCTCTCTCTCCTTCTGCTGAGTAAGCCAGATATCCCCACCTTGTAGATGTAGACCACAGTTCTCTCCGTGACAGCCATGTCCCCAAATCTAGTTCTTCTTTCAGGCAGGCACCAAGGTGGGGACCAGATTTTGGAAGTGGGGGAAGAAAGTTCTGTATGGTTCCAGAACTTCGGATTCCTCTTTACCATTAATGAGAGTCAACACCCTGATCTGTTCCCAATCTTAATGTCAGCTTCCCAATCAATTTGGAACATTACAGGGAGAGGGTGTGGACCTGTGCCTTGGAGTGCCAGTCATGGAAATCATATGATGAATTTTTTAGTGATCATTTTGAATGAGGCCGCTGAGATAAGGTAGGAGCCGAGCAGAAATTATGGAGAACTTCTTTTAAGCTTTGCCATTGAGAAACTTCTCTACTAAAATACACCAACAAAAATTCTGGCAACCATGGAACATTTAAATTTTCGTGTGTCATCGACAGTATTCTAGTTGGCAGGTTGTTTCCTTTCCTAGATAGTCCGTTCCAGTGACCAGCGTGTGTGGCAGAGTGACTTAGGAGGCTCGTTTGGAATGGTGCTCTTTTGAGCTAGAAAGTGCCATGGATAATCTGGGAAAATGATACTCTTATAAGTGGATGTGAGAGGTTATCTTCGCCCGTTTGTGACCACGGACAGAGTAGTGTAGAAAGAGCAGACACTTATGTGTCACCGCTGAAGGGAGCCTGAGTTCTGTTTCTAATATTGTGCCTAATGGCAGCCCCATGCGAGGGACAAGAGTATGGTGCCTTCATGGGGAGAGGGAAAAAAGGCAAACAGCAATAAATTGTCTCCCCTTCAAGCTCCGTTACAGGTACTGGTATTAATTCCTGTGTAGAGCAGAGATCCCGTGACCTAACCTTTTCTAAAAGGGCCCAGTTCCTAATACCACTGCATGGAGGTTTGTACTAACAGGTGAATCTGAGGGAACACAATCAAGCCATAGCAGAAACGTTAAGTTAGTGGATTCCAGAAAGTCCACGATTTGTTCCCATGAAGCAGACTTTGAAAGTGTCTATTAAGCCAGGCAGTGGTGGTGCACGCCTTTAATCCCAGCACTGGGGAGGCAGAGGCAGGCAGGTCTCTGTGAGTTTGAGGCCAGCCTGGTCTACAAGAGCTAGTTCCAGGACAGGCTCCAAACTACAGAGAAACCCTGTCTTGAAAAACAACAACAACAAAAAGTGTCCATTATTGATGAAATATTGATGCGAGCTCATTTTTACAGGTACATAAAGTATAGATGAATGTTGTTGGTTGTTTTTTACTCTCACTCATTTGGCTCTTTGGTGCTTACTCTTCAGGGGTGGAAAGCCTGTCTTTCAGTTCCCAAATAAATCATATGGAGGTTTATTCTTATGTATGCCCAGCCGTAGCTTGCTTGTTTCTAGCCAGCTTTTCTTAACTTAAATGATCCCATCTGTCTTTTGCCTCTGGACTTTTTATCTTTCTCTATTCTATATACCATTCTTTACTTCCCATGGCTGGCTGTGTAGCTGGGTGACTGGCCCCTGGAGTCCTTCTCTCCTTCTCACTCCTCTGTCTCTCCCCAAATTTTTCTCAGCTCTTTATTAGACCAGTCAGGTGTTTTAGGCAGGCAAAGTAACACAGCTTCACAGAGTTAAACACATGCTACAAAAATAGTACAACAGACCTTTGCATCATTAAACAAACATTCCACAGCACAAACAAATGTAGCACACCTTAAAATAATTTTCCACAACAGATGGAGACAATTATGTGGGCACAGAGATGGAAGATTCTTAGCTCTTGGTTCAGGAGTAAACACTGGGCTCCTTGGCCAAAGCTGAAGGACCTGTGGGGATCATGAGTCACTTGACGGGTGTATCTTTGCACCTGCGTATTCTGGGAAATCGAGCGGCCCTGACACAGCAAGACAGAAAGGCAGCCTCATTTCTGCAGGGGAGACACCGTGTCAGGGTGCAGCAGATACAGGCATCCCTTCTGAATCTGGAAAGATCTAGAACACAGCATGATTCTGGGAGATTACAGGTGCTTTCGAGTCCTTGGCCCTCCTTTGATGAGGAATGAAGGTCTATGTCCCTCCTCCCCAGAGGACCCAGACGTCCTCCCTGGTTTGGCAGACAGAATGAAGCATGAATGAAGCTGGATTGTTGTGTGGGTCCCAGCTTCAAGAGACTGGCTACTCTTGGGCTCCATGACTTAGAACTGTGACACTTGCCACAGGTGAGAAATCCCAACAGCAGTAGAGGCTCCGAATGGAGATGCCCCTGGGTTCCTGGGCATCAGGTCTGCTGATATCCCAGCTGACGGGTAAGAAGCTTGCCAGTCTGTGAGGGAACTACCTTGGGAGGAGACCCTCCAGCCTCAGTAGAGACCCCACCTTGTCCGTGTGGAGTCCAGAATGCCTTCCTTATCTCCTTCCCTCGCTGGGCAAACGAAATGACTGCTTCAGGCAACCTGAATATGGGGCGACTTGTGGTAGAGCCACAGAGAATGAGGGCAAGGCCACCAGCAACTGTCACATCCTCTAAGGACAATGAAGGGAGCACTCATGTGTGAATAATTACAGCAGAGGAAAATGAGAACTTTTATGGGGAAGGAGTTGAGAAATAGAACTGGATCTCTCTAAAAGGGAAGCTGGCGTGAGTAATGGGGTAAATGGCACTTCTGCAGTGTGTCACTCATTTCTTGAAGGATGGACGAGTGAACAGGCATCCAAAGACAATATCTGTGATGATTCTCGGCTGTTTGATGCACATCCCACGACGGCTTCTGGATCAGGAGGAGGAGAGTTATATCATAACTTCACACACAGAGATATGTACAAGATACTGTATGAGGAAGAAGGATTAATGCTGTCTGGTAAACCACATAACCATGATGGAGAAGGTGGTTGATACTGACTAGGAAGTAAATATGAGTGATCCAGATGCAAATTCAAGGGCAAACCATGGAGTTGGCAAAAAAAAAAAAGTATTTGCAGTGTAGATGACAGTTAGCAATGTGCCTGTCAAACTCTAGCTAGAAGCTGACAGGTCCTTCTGGTTAGAAGAAGACATCGCTATGCATTCTACTTAACTGAAAATGAAGAAATTCTTTTCTGTATTTTAAGTCCCTTACAGTGCATGCCTAGTTTGTGTTAGCCCAAATGCGTCTTTGCCTTTATGTAATGCAATTATGTAATAATGTCTAAACGTACAAAGCTCAAGGTTTCTTAAAGGGACTTGCTTTCTCATTATACAAGAAATCTGTCTAGTTGTCAGTCATTAGGAGACTAAGGTGAACCATGACCCCTACCTCCCAGTCTCTGTACTGTAGCGTGGTGGTGTGTGAAATTCTACTCTCTTTCCCAAAGCGGCCTACCTGCTCACTCCTCAGAATTCCTGGCAAAAGTTCATTCATCGGGAAATTAAAAAACATGTTAGTGGAAACAATATGGAGGGTGTTCTTTCTAACTTGCTGGAACTTGGAATCAGTTAAAAAAAAACAAGTAAGTGGCCAGGTGTTGGTGGCGCACACTAATTCCAGCACTTGGGAGGCAAGGCAGGTGGATCTCAGTGAGGTTAAGGTCAGCCTGGTCTACAGAGTGAGTTCCAGGACAGCCAGGACTATTTTTACACAGAGAAACCCTGTCTTGAAAAAACAAACATAAACAAACAAAACCCCCAAACCAAAAACAAACCCCAAACAAACGAACCAAACAAACAAAAAAGTAGTTGTTTTATCACGCCCTCCCTCTGACCTCTCCACTTACTGGGGGGAGACAGTGGTTGGGAGAGCATGGGCCAATGGGGAAAGTAGAACCCTGGTTTTTCAGCCCCCACTATCCACCTCTGCCACTAAGTTGAGCTAGGAAAGCGAGACATCAAAGAAGGCGACTCGGTGACTCATATCATATGGATGGCAATTGAACTGTCTCAGAAGAAAGTCGAATGCCCTGTCCTTAGACGGGGAACTGAAGAATCGGATACCTCAAATTCAATTTCATAGAATGTATGTTTTCCCTCGAGTCAACTCAAACACACCCTGAGTTTTCCGTAATTGGAACTGAGGAATGCAAACTACCTAAGGCTATTGCTCACTGCTCTCTGAGTGCCTGAGTGTTTTTGGTCCAGTGGTCCCATCAGCCATTAAACTTTTATTAATGTGTTGAAGAGAAAAT
Organism: Alexandromys fortis; assembly: GCF_014885135.2. Lineage (NCBI taxonomy): Eukaryota > Metazoa > Chordata > Mammalia > Rodentia > Cricetidae > Alexandromys > Alexandromys fortis. Next base: position 6,192,499 of record NW_026067898.1, read on the forward strand.
GCTTTGCTAGAGCGGCACACTTCCTAGAGCAGAGATAAATGGGAATATATAATGGGAACTGCAAGGGCAAGCTTCATTTGTAATTCAACATGTTGAGGGGGCATGTGTAAATTTTAGGATGTTAAATGCTTATCTAGTAAAGAATAAATATCCTAAATTGATCTCAGCTTAAGAGACTAGAGAAATAAAAGCAAATTAAAACCAAAGCAAGCAGAATGGAAGGAACTACAAAGAACAGTGATCGATGCAATTGAAAACAGAAACAATAGAAAAATCGATAAGCCAAAAGCCAGCTCTCTGGAAAGGTCAATTAAATTGATGAACCTCTCTAGCCAGACTAAGAAGGAAAAAGAGAGAAGACAAAAATTACCAATATTAGACATGAAAAGTAGGTCTTACTGTAAATCTCATAGTCATTAAATGTGTGATGAGAAAGCACCAAGAACATCTGTATGTACATGAATCCAGCAGCTCAGAGGAAATGAACCGAGTCCTCGAGAGCATAAATTACCAAACCTAATCAAAAAGCAAAGTAAAAAGAAACAAGTGAAAATGATTTAATAATATGCTTAATTTCCTCCAATATACACAAAATATTATCATTTAGCCAGCAATCATGGTAAGATTACAGATGAAATACTGCATCAAAGTCCAGTGAGATGCCGGAGTTCTAACCTACCCATGCAAACGATTAGTGGCTACCGCGTGCCCATTGGTAGGTTTGGAGAATAGAGGAGTCTACCTCTGGTGAGGTCTTCACCTTGTTTTCTAGCTCGAGGGGAAGTGAATGGGTCAGGGCATGGAAGTCCCGAAGAGGACAATAGTGACTGGATAGCTCTGTCGGGGACATTAGTTTAAAAAATGGTAGATTATCTCCAATGGTCAATTTTTATCATCGGTTAAGCAGTGTTGTCAAATAAGGTCATAGGAGGAATAAAACTATTTTTCTAATGTAATATTTCGAGACTGTGTGTGTGTGAATGTGTTTGTGCATGTGTTTGGAAACAGGTTTTTGCTTTAAATGGTAATTTCTTTAGAACTGGAGAGATGGCTCAGTGGTTAAGCAGCGCTGCTCCTTCAGAGGCTGGGTTAGGTTTCTAGCACTCAACATCAACGCCGCTCGCTCAGCACGGGATGTGGTGCCTCTGTGGGCACCCGCACTCACCTGCACAGATCCCTAGACCTGCTCAGGTGTCTCCTAGACACACAATTTAAATTATAAGTTGTAAAGCAAATACAACAAGAGTTTGAAATAGCGAGGAGAAAACTGCGTTGCTCCAGTTTGGAAAGCCCGCAGCAGCAGACAGCGATGGAATGGTGTATTGTCTGGTTCCAGCTTCTGGAAGCATCGCCACACATTTCATTAATGCTTTTACATGTAATTAATTTGTTGTCTGTTGATCGTTCATGGCTCAGATACTGCTCAGTGGATTTCTCACGGTTCTATTATGTAATGATGGTGACATTAGAGACTAAATGCAATTCAGACACTAAAAATAACTGGAAGAATTTCTTAAATATATTATGTTTAATGATGGTTAACAGATCGTTAACGATTCTGCTACATGAGTGATGAGTATTTAATACCTACTAAGGATGTCCTCGGAGTGTTTCGTATCGCTTAATTTGTTTATAAATATTTCCCATCTGACTGGTTTTCATTCATACAATGGTCTAAATTCTGAACAATAGGGTGTCGTACAAATATTGCTGAAAAATATGGTGTCTAACAACTGGCGTGTTCCATCTATTTTTTCTTTTCATTTAATATTTTGGGCTTGGGAAAGAAGAGATCAGCCTTCTGGGTATCGCACATAAAAATAGGGTAAAAACTGAAGTATTTGGTGAAGTCTCTCAACCTGGCTGGCAATATTATCACCTGGAGGCTTCAGAAGTGAGCTGGTCCTCAGATCCAGGCCCCAAGCTGTGTACCTGAGAAAATGATTAGGAAGTCAGGAGCTAAGCTGGGTTTCTTTTTCTTGGAAGAAAAGGTGCTTTCTGCTTCACCTGAGACTTACAGCTGGTCTACAGAAGGGCTTGGCGAAGGATGGAGGGATGGACCATTTTCAACTCTCCCATCCTATGCGGTCATTCGTCAGCAGGAGCCATTCCTTCCAATTGTGGAGGTTTGGTTCAACCACAGCAAAGCAAGCAAGCAAGCAAATAATTAAAACAAAACAAACCCTAGCTAATCTTTGAAGTAATGTCTTTCCATAGCTGCTAGAATTTCTACCAGATTGTAGTCCTTTGTGTATTGTGAGATAACCTGTGTGTACGTGACTCAGGGTTGCTGCACAGAGGGTTATGAATGCAAAACATTCAGTTAAAAAAAATGACATTTTGAATTTTGCAGGAAAATGGATGGAGCTAGAAAACATTATTTTGAGTGAGGTAACCCAGACACAAAGAGACAATTATCACATGTACTCACTCATAGGTGGTTTTTAATTATAAAGCAAAGAAAACCAGCCTACAAACCACAATCAGAGAACTTAGACAACAATGAGGACACTATGTGAGATTTACAGAGATCTAATCTACGTGGAAAGTAGAAAAAGACAAGATCTCCTGAGTAAATTAGGAGCAGCGGGACCTTGGGGGAGGGTTGAAGGGGAGGGGAGAGTCAGGGAGAGGAGCAGAGAAAAATGTAGAGCTCAATAAAAACCAATAATAAAAAAGTTCCTTCTCTTTTAAAAAGCCTTAGAGGTAGTAATGACTGTTTCCTGTATTCATCCGATGTGTGCCAATCATCCTAGACATCCGGCACTGAGTATTTAATACTTAAACCAATCTTATATGATAGGAAATATTCGCATGTATAAGATGTCTTAACAGGTTATACCAGACTGTTGCTACCACAGTTTATGTAAGGGGATATTATTAATATCCAAAATGTAGGAATTGCAAGGTAATATATGAAAAACCATATGTTACAAAGTGCTGAAGGGTGGCTCCATAGAAGAGATGGCAGCTCAAGAGTAGAGAGTATTTAACAGTGTTTGGATATGGAAGACAGGGATGAGAGCTGAGAGTCAGTAACTGAAAAAATGAAATTATGAAATTTGCAGTAATATTATATTAAATTAGGTGACCCAGACCCAGAAAAGCAAAAATCACCTGTTATCTCTAGGTGAGGTAATAACTTTAACGTTTAAGTTTATGTAAATAAGGAAGCATGAGAGTAGGCATAGAATACTTAGCAAGGTAGGGGACCGGAGAGCAGGGAAACAGGCGGGATTGGAAAAGGTTGGGAGGTCCACAGGTCACATAGGATATTAAAAATGGAAAGTTCTACTAGAGGTGGGAAAGATAGGAGGGGGGAGGGGCAGATGAGCGGCGGAAGAGGAAGGGCAAACTCAAATTCTTTGTATGCTAATTTTTATGAATATTACTTGTATGACTAATTTGGTATTTGGTAGGCATTTGGTAAAGTCTTTTATATATTTTAAAATTAAAAATAATTTTGAGTCAAAATAACGTTACAGGTTAGCAGGTCAGCAAACACTGATCAGCTACAAGATCAACAGCAGAACTGTGGAAATAAATATAAACAAGACGCACAAAGGCTCAGAAAGGCCCTGTTGCGAGCATCCAAAGATGAGATTCCACTGGTGCAGAGGAGGTGTGCTAGAGCCAGAAGACAGCGTGCAGTGGGCTACAGATTGGATTTACTGCTAGTCAAGCAGGGGACAGATTGGACAGCATAGTTTCACAACAGTTTGCTTTGCAATTATTTACAGGGTGCACTTGAATGGAAAATTGCTAGACTTAAATATGTGGATAGAGTTAAAACATTGGGAATTTACATTCCCGCTCTGAGGGAGATAGCAACATAGATCAAATTTAAAAGTCTTTGAGAGAGTCGTTAGCACAGTATGTTTGGATAGTAGAAATGATGTTTTTGCCAGTGAATTATAGACAAGATATTTCGGTATCAATTTATTTTACATTACGAGCAAGAGCATGGTGAAGGATTATCTCACATCTTAAGGATAAGAAGGAAAAATACCCCCACTGACATCATTACATCGCTGTTCCTTTAACATCAGAATAGCCAATGCGCATGGTGCTCTAGAGAGCAGTGCTGGTTGGGATGGTCTCAGGTGTAATCAAACCCACAGTTGCAAGCCCCGAGCAAAAAGAATGAGCGGTAGTAAGAGTAAGCCATTTCCTGATGTCTGACTGCTCTATTCACTATAGCAAGGGAATAGAATTAGCCTAGATAGCATCCATAGATGAGTGGATACCTAAAATGTGGTGCATAGACACAATGGAATTTTATTCCACTCTAAAGAAAAATGCTCTCGTGAAATTTGTAGAGAAAAAATAGGATGGAACTGGAAAGTATTCTATTGCGGTAACTCGGGCTCTGAAACACAATTGCTATATGTTCTCTGCCATGTGTTGATCCTAGCTTCTGTTTTGCATGTATGTGCATGGGTGCACATGTGTATGCAATTGACCCCAGATGTCATTACTCAGATATTGTCGTCCTTGTTTTTTGAGATTGTTTTCGTTGGCCTGGAGCTTCTCCAAGTGGGGTAGTCCCGCTTTCCCATAAGACCCTGAGAGATACCTGCCCGTTTCTTCCTATCCAACCCAAGGATTACAACCACACCACCCATACTTGGCTGTTTTATATCAGTTCTGGGGATCAAACCCAGGACCTCATGCTTATGCAGCAAGCACTTTTATCAGTGGAGCTATCTCCCTTGGCCCAGCTTGGAACTCTGTAAAATATGTGCTTAGTTATGTGTGGATGAGCCCATGAGAAGGGAAGAGAGTATCGAGGAGGGGGATGGGAAGGCTAGTAGACACATATGATCTGAAAGTGGAGTGGGAGATGTTGGGGAGGGGTGAGATAGGGAGAGCAGGGGTTTGGTTGGAGAGGGTCAGCCAAAGCAGTTCATCCTCTTTAACAATAAATTTCGGAAAGACAAGAAATGAGACTATGGGAAATCCTAGGCAAAGCATCCGAGTGTGAGGGAAAGGAAATTCCTAGATAAAAATATGAACTAACATTAAAAACAGTAGCACATCGGAGGTGCCTAGTGTTAGATTTGGCAGTCAGAAAATGATTGCTCTCCTGGAACTCTCTAGAATGTTCCTTTCTTCTGCTATCCACCGTGTTCTCCTCCAAGTGCCTTTTATAGCTGGTCACATCTCCCTACAGTCCACTCCAGTATCTGTTTCTTGAGAGCCAGACTTGTTTCATGTTGCCTTGGTCGTGGGACTTTGAACGCAGCTCCGTCTCTGAGTCCTAGCCCTGTGTTTGCATTATATGTTAAAGAAATGAGTGAAGGACTGAATGAACACATATCCACTCTATAGCTGGGCAAAAGAAACATACAAAACAATCAAATCCAGGTAAAGAAATACACTAGAGACAGCTGGAATGGAGTTCATAGACTTGCTCTTCTTGAACTCCCCAGTCCTGGGGTTGGAAGAATCAATTATTAATGTATGGAACATTCTAGTTCTTAAAACACATGGTGGGACTGATTAATTATTAATACTATTAGTGTTTCTGATTTGTATCATTATTCTTCTAACTGAGCTGGAGGATGGATTTCCAAGTGAATTATTGATACCCTCATTTCAGAATGCCAAAGCCGCCTCCCTTGTGAAGTCTTGGCTGAGCTCTGCCCCACTCTTTGCCTGCCTTTTCCCACAGTGCTCTGCTGGAGCTTCTCAACACATACTTGTATGCAGTACATCTCATCCAGATGCTGGGTTTGTGTAAGCCGTGGCTGTGTAAGAAGAGGCAAGCCTGGCTTACACAGTGTTTGCACCCACGCCACCCTGTGCGCCTGAAGAATGCCCCTTCCTTATCCCATGCGGGGTAAGACGCTGGTTAAAGAAAGGTTTTCTGCAGTTGGTACCCTTGGCTCTCACATTTAGAGTTGTCTTTAATACCGGTTTACTTGAATATTTATGGATGTATATACTTCTCAGAATACGGCAAGTTTTCCTCTGGGTAGAGGTGACACTAAGTTATTATCTGGTGACCTTTTATCTAAGTCACTTGTATGAACTTTGAATCTGCATCATGACTTATGGATGAAGTTAACTCAGTGGGCATTTATTGATTGTTCTGTGTCAACTGCCTTTCATACGTTAAAATTAAATTCAAAGATGAAATGTATTTATAATTTTTAATGCATATTTTGTTCAGCTTTAAAATAGCCGCCCGAGGTTAAGTCTATAAGAGACAGCACCTTAGTGAGGGAGCCTGTTAGATTTTCCTGCCCAAACACGGATCAGTGTTGTTGTATTGCGATACCACCTTTGGGAAGTTACTAGACCCGCACTGCCTCAGTTTCCATGCCTGTAAGTTTTCAGAAGGTAGATGTGAGGATTCTAGGAGCTGAAGGATTTAAAGCATCTAAGACAAAGGTTACATATAAAGTGTTGAATACTTGTAACTATCACTACTCATTTTCTTCTAGTTTCATGTGTTATGTGGTGTATGTGTGTATGTAGTGTGCGTGTATGTATATGTATCTTTGCATGTGTGGGGCACATATGTGTGTTACAGGTGCATATGGAGACTGCCGATGAGCAGAACCATCAATTGCTCTTCTACCTTTTCCAATGAGGCAGACTCTCAGGCAAGCCTAGAGCTCGCTGATACAGCTCTTGCTAGCTTGCCAGCTTGCTCTAGGGATGCTCCGACTCCACTTTCAGAGGCTGGAATTACAGACAGGAAACTATGTATAGCTGACTTTAGGGGAGTTCTGGGGATCCAAGCTATGGTCCTCATACCTGCTTCAGCAAACAAAACACTGAGTTATCCCTATAGCCCCATCAGCATTTTAAAATTATTAGTTCATCAATTTTTATATGATGTAGAGTGTCTTGCCTGCATATATGTGTGTCTCACATGTGTACCTGGTGCCCACAGATGACAAGAGGATGTCATATCCTTTGGGACTGCAGTTACGAGTTACAGATGACTGAGCCGTCGTTAGGTGCTGGAGATTGAATGCAGATCCCCTGGCAATGCAGTCAGTGCTCTTACTGTCTGAGCTACCTCTCTAGTCTTTTACCCTATCAGTATTTTAATCCTGCTTAGATTAAACTAATGCATGCTCCAGACCAGTTATTAGTCCAGTTCTTCGGGTTAAGAAGCACTTGTCCTGGGCTGGAGAGATGGCTCAGTGGTTAAGAGCGCTGCCTGCTCTTCCAAAGGTCCTGAGTTCAATTCCCAGCAACCACATGGTGGCTCACAACCATCTGTAATAAGATCTGGTGCCATCTTCTGGCCTGCCAGCATACATACAGACAGAATATTGAGAATACTGTATACATAATAAATAAATAAATCTTAAAAACCAAAAAGAAGCACTTGTCCTGACACCCCAGCCTGTTATGGTTGCCTTTGTGTTATTTAGGGCTCAGACGCAAGCCTTTCAGTCGTTGCCTTGATTATGAGAACCCACTTACTGAGGCAATGTGTAACAGCAACATGACTTTCTCCTCTCCTGATTCGATAGGACCACTCAGTAATATCAATGTCACAGCTATGGGTCTTTGTATGATCTAGAGGAACCAAGTTGCCGCAGCAACAGAATGGCCGCATTCTAGCAGGCCAGAGTCCGTTCTGTCTGCCTGCTCTGTGCTTGGCATTGCCAAGGACATGAAAGAAATGTAACAGACACTCTGGGCTGCTAGGAGTTTGTAATGTATAATGCATAGAGGACAAAATGACCCTGTTAGGCCCATGGAGCAATTAAGGAACTGCAATCACAACATCAAGGCTCTGGATGATTAATTAACTCCCCAGATGAAGGATGCTGATAGCGAAAGCAACATAGGCGAGTTTGGGGGAGAAAATAAGTGAATTTAGCCGGAATGGCTTCGCAGAGCTTGGTGGCATTTTAAGGACAGCTTTGAAACAATGGGGTTGTCAGGGTAAGTGGATAAAAGAGAAAAGTTTCTGGGAGGGAAGGAGGCCGCACTCAGGTCCGAAGTGGCTGCTTCCGTTTTGCTGTGTTTCTTCCGGAGAACAGAGGCTAGCTTATTACTTTTTACTCTTCCGCTTGCTACAAAAACTTCCTGACGTTCTAGCTTTCATCAGTCTCAGAGAATGTGTCATTTTCTTGATTGTTTTTTGTTTTTGATCAAGCCTGAGGGGTTCAAGTTACCCAGAATAACACACAATGGGGTCCCTGATAAGTCTCCAGGGGTCTGTTGTTTCCAGTCCCACAAAAGAGCATAGAACCGGAGGCAAGGTAGGAAAGCCTAAACAAACCCTAGGGTAGGGAAAGCTCCCTCAGACAACAAAAACACCATTAAGAATCTCCGCGCTACACCTGTAGATGATTCCTAATTACATTATTTACTTCAATTCACAGAGCGGGCCTGGGAGAGTCATTTATATGCAAATGCTAGGGCAGAAAAAAATTAAGAAAATGCATTTATGAAAAGTAATGGCGGAGAGGTTTGGGGTTCATTTGAAATGTTTCTAAAATACCGGCTTTTACTGCTCAAAAGGAATGATTTTGAATAACAATTACAGTGCAGCAAATGGAGAGGAAAAATACCTGATTTTATTTACATTTAATTATACAAGGTCTAAGCTTTGAAAGATAAAAGTTGCCGCGCTGTCATTATAATTGAATTGTTTGTAGTTCTTTTAGCAGTTCTGGTTTGAAAAATGATGAAAAAAAAAAAGTCCTTATTTGCTTTTAAATCCAAATGGACTGTTCCAGTTGAGCAGTGTTAGAATTTCCCAGGGTCTTGTCTGTCTGTCACTGCTTTGTGGCTGACATTTCCTGCTGACAACAGAACAATTTGATATTTTACTGACTTGACTCTGGCACAGGAAGGCCTGTAAATGAAACTGTGGCCGCACATTCTGAATTACCCCCAGGCTTTCAGGTGAGTGCTACTGGAAGCTTCCACCCTGGGCTTGGCACTTAGGGCTCTCCCAGTGGCCTGGTCAGAGCGACACCACTCTCAGACTGGAGGTGAGACCGAAATCAGAGTCAGACCTTTGAGTCTTTTTATTTTTTTAAAAAAAATATTTATTTATTTATTATGTATACAATATTCTGTCTGTGTGTATGCCTGCAGGCCAGAAGAGGGCACCAGACCTCATTCCAGATGGTTG
>NW_026067898.1:6202978-6294149 GCF_014885135.2 Alexandromys fortis
GGAGGGAGGGAGGGAGGGAGGGAGGGAGGGAGGGAGGGGAAAAAGAGAAAGTGAATAAAGTCCTGGAATAAACTGCAGTGAGAAGAGCTCCGGTGGTCGCATCATCCTTGCAGGACGAGGGTGGCCGTGACATTGAGGGTCCTTGTGTTTGAGTAATTTGATAGTGTAAGGGAGAAGACCAAACTTCTCTTTAATACCCTTCTGCAGCAGGCTGGGCATGCCCTGTTCTTTCAGTTCAATTTGTACCCACGCTGGATTATTTTCCAAAGTGTGGGGATAGTAATCTGAATACTTCAAGAAAGCCCTCAAACTCAAACCTTCCCTGCAGTAGCCTTGTTGGCCTTTGCCAGCACGCAGAAAGGATCCCCCGTGAGTGTCGGGCTCTGCTTCGCCTCCCTGGATCACGCCACACGTTTGCTTTTTTAATTTCCAGCAGTTAATGCTTTTGTGGCTGCTATCAAGAAACACTGAAACCTTGACCCCTAAGCAAACATTGTACATTCCCGGACAGTACCTTGAAGTCTTTACCTTTAGCTACCAGGGAGTCATGTAGACTGAGTACAGACGAAGCAGCCAGACTCATTGCCCAGGCTGCTTTCTTGAACGTTGTCTCATTTTGGTTAGATACTAAGGAGCAATGTGGTGTGGAATCTTTGTCAGTGGGGAAACTGAATCTCAGAAAAGTTAGGGGGCTTTCTAGCCTCTATAAGTCGGTGGAGCTGGGAATCCAACCTAGGTTTGTCATGATTTTCCTCTGTGCATGGCCCAGAGCTTTCTGCACACCCTGGACTCAGAAGTCTCATTCTGTCTAGATAAGGCACTTGATCTATGGAAAGAGAGCGCTGGCCCATTGCAGGTAGCAACAGAGATTCTTGATTTCCGGCATGGACGTCTGCCCTAGCATAGTGTATTCTGGTCCTTAGGGCCTGAGGTATATTTGGCCCAGATGGGGACTGTACATGTGTGAGACCATCATTTTAACAACTAAATTATATAAAAGCGATGCTTTCAGATCTTAGCTCTCAAGCTTCTTGGATGGTTGAGGAGGCCAAAAATCCATACTTGCATTTGTACTATGGAAATGTGGTCTAAGGAACTCTGGATTCTAAGTGATGAGGAAGGCAGTCAATCAATATGAGGCCATTTTCTCGTATTATTCCTATGTAAATGATTCTCCAGGCACTGTGGAATAGCCAAGCACTGTCCTGATGATACTTGAATTTTCATTATAATCAGTATTGATTGTTAAAGTATAATTGCCTGCTGCAGAATGTTCATTCTGCTATTCTACTTTTGTGAGGCAAGGTATAAATAAGAGAACAGGAAAGAAAACACATAATGGCTTATAAGTAACCTTGCTTTCCTGTGTACTGCTAAATGCTTTTCTCCCTCCCTCCCTCCCTCCCTCCCTCCCTCCCTCCCTCCCTTCCATCTTTCTTTCCTTATTTCCTTCCTCATTTTTTTTTTCAGAAAGGGTTTCTCTGTGTAACCACTCTGGCTGTCCTGGAACTCTCTCTCTCTGTAGACCAGGCTGGCCTCAAAACTCACAAAGATCCACCTGCCTCTGCTTCCTGAGTGCTGGGACTAAAGGTGTGCACCACCACCGCCTGGTGCTAAATGCTCTCTATAGGAAGAATTTGTAAAGCGGCATTGCTTTCAGGAAAGGTAGACATCCTCAGGGCTGAGAAGCTGCTCTCTCATTGCCAGTGTTCTGTATAGGAGAATTAAAGGCTACAGGGACATTTACTTTTTAAGACAAAAGTTGCTTTGCTTATCAGTAGTATAGGCCTTGAACATATTCTGGAATCCCTGGGTGATTCATCAAATATTCAGAATATTTAGGTAGAAATATTTGGAACATACATTAAATATTTTATTGAGGTTTGTATTAAACATTTGGCTCAAGTGGGACTTTTGTTATATAAAGTTGAATCGGCTTGGTGGGCACAATGATCTTGTGTATGTAAGAAGGGGGAGTGTATGATATACACATGAGGGTTGTGAGTGTGTGCTCCCGTGTGTGCACATGTAAGGCCCAGAGCAGCATGTTGAATGTCTTCTCTTGCTCTCTGCCCTGTTGCCATGAGACAGGGTCTTTCAGTGAATCAGAAGCTGGTTCTTCTATAGGCTGGCTGGCCAATACGCTCTCTAGATCCGCCTGCCTCACCCCACCCTTGCTGGAGTTACAGGCACATGCAGTCTGTGTATAGGTGCTGGGCATGAGAACTCAGGTCTTCACGCATGCAGAGCAAGCACGCTTACCCACATGCACCATCTCCTCAACCACATTTGTATTTTAAAGATTTCCCTTCTAAGGAATCGGTAACCAAAAACATTGAAATGACCCGTCTTTAAAAGATGAATTTCGAAACACTGATTTCACTTGGTTTTGCTGTTTATCCCTTGAGGCAGCTTCTTCTTGACGTTGAAAGATTATACTGTCAGAGGAGCAGCACAAAATGAACAAGGCAGGCCTCATTTTCACTCAGCAATCTCCAGAAAGTGTGAGGCGCTCACTCCTGAGTGTGTGCACGGTGCGATGCTACACCCAAGAAAGGAAGGTGGGAAGAGACAAAGGCAGCCACAAGAAAGAGGAATTACTATTGGCTGATGTGGGAAGAGGGCCTCATGAAAGGGGCAGAATTGACATTAGACTGGAAGGCAAATGGGGTTTTAAATAAGCAACAGCAAACACGGGGAATGTTCTAGTTAAAAGGGACGGCAAAGCCAGTGAATCCCCAATGCTGCATGCCAGACATTGACAAAAAAATAATTAAACTTAACTACTTGCAGTTCCGAGAATGTTCATTATTCTTTGCTTCCAAAGGTCCTAAACTAATTACTTCCAGTTCCCTTGGTAAAACTAAGGTGATTTCTATAAACAAAAAGACTGCCTGTCTCTGTTCCAGGTAGACTACCCTGTCAGGTTACATATTCGTGATGCACCACATGTATTTGATCTTTTAGTGAATTGCTATTCAGGGTACCATTTAATGCTCCGCTGAAAAGGAAGTCTGTAATCTTTTCTGTGCTCCGTATGGCAGCTCAGGTGGTTCGATGGCCATAAAATATGCTCTACTTAAAGCTGACTATTGCGAAGCCACACTTAAGGAGATAGAGTGCCTGTGTGGAGACACGCGGAATAGCCTTGGTTTTCCATGCTTCTGCAACCTAAAGGGAAAGTAGTTCCTTTCAGCGACTCTTTAAATAACAAGCTTTATGATGTTGGCCAGAATGTCTTTCTCTGATCCAATTCCAAGATACTTTCCCTGAGTTTAATGGCCAGCCAAGTGGGAAAGGAAAACTTAAATTAAGCTGGCCTTGACCGAGGCCTGAGGCAACTCATTTTTCATGAGTTGCTCGTCTTAAAAGTGCCATAGCTCATTGTCAACACAAAGTCTGCTTACGCTGTAAACCGGACACCCCATTTGTTCTGTGAAACAACTAGCCTAAAAAATCATATTGCTGCTGCTGTCGATTAATCTGAGTGTTTCATTTAGTGACTACCCTGAGGCTTCGTCAATTTGAGAATGGATTCTTCGTATCTGTGGCTTCTTTGTGGGAGCCCACAGAAGTGGGTCCGTTCCACCTTGGCTGGAGGTCACAGAGTTTGGGCCTGTCCTTGCTCCTTCAGGGTTATTGACAAGAGGTCTGACTTAAGGTGTGGCTACTAACAAGATATCTTGACCTAGGCTGTGGTAACTTGGTGTTTGGGGTATTAAATGGCCCACAGAGGTGGATCCATTCTACCTTGACCAATGGTCAGAGAGTTCAGGTATATTTCCTGCTCCTTCAAGGAGATGACAGGAGGTTTGACCCAGGGAGTGGCTGCTTACAGGATACTTGGCCTAAAGTATGATTGCTGCATATCCTGCTTAAACAACAGAATGCTTAACTCAGGGAATATCTGTTTGACGCCTCAGGTACTGAAGAGGTAATTGCCTTGTTTGTTCTTTGTATCGTGTTAAAGCAGACTCCCCCCCCCCCACACACACACTTTTTGGATTGGGGTATATAAGCATATGGAAAATAAATGTGGGCAAGTTCAGTATTCACTGATTTACCCTCCCGGTTCTAGTCTGTGTCTCTGACTTTTTCTTTCGGATCTCTAGTCTGCCTGGCATTTCTAATTCACAAGCCCCTACCCTGGAACATGCAGGCCCCATGAGGGCTGGACCCTGACACTTGTTTTCCAAAGTAAGGACAGGATTTGTGTTTTTTTTTTTCCTGTAGACTTTGAAAATGGACGAGAAAATGTTGTCACCTTAGACAGTGTCTGCTTTTTGCACGCGGTATTTCATGCGACCTTGTATCACTTTTGTTGACTTAAAGCTGACACCAAAGCGAAGGAGGAGCTTTTCTAGTAAATCCCATATAAGGAAGAAGGAACGAGGGTCTGGGAAGACCACAGAGAAGGCTCCAGAGGGGGCACCCAGGGTATATAATTCCCAAGGGAGACAGGGGAGGTGACCGTGCAGAGAAGATATACTTGCAAGGGGAGTTATAAGCAGGAAGTAGAAGTCCTTGGTTGTCTCCAGTGTGCAGGGAGGTGATATGGTTCCCTCGCAGGGTGTCACAGCCAGAAGATGTACTTAGAGTGAGTTCTGAGCTTACTAAGAGAGTCACCTCTTCTGAGTATCAAGACAGTAAGAGCTGGGAGAAGTTCAGGATGAGTGAGATGGCTCGGCAGGGAAAAATTTTTCAAGTAAGATAATGACCCGAGTTCACTTCCTGGGACCCCCACTGTGGAGAGATGGAGCACGCCGCTCCTGCCAGCAGAAGAGACGACCACAACAGGATTCTTCTCAGAATACACTTTATTGGAGCACTTACACTTGAGGTTGTAGAGAGGCAAAAGACCCCGTCCCCGTGAAGCAGAAGAATATATACGGTGTCAGACAAAGCCCTGACGTGTCATCAACCCAATGGCTCAGGCCAGAACGGAGTGATCGTGCCAGATTATGATTGGCCAGATTGAAAGACTCCCCGCGCTGGGGGGAGGGGGGGGGGAGCTCGCGCGCATGCCCACAAGTTGTCTGTCAAGTTTGACGTGGAACAGCAAACGGCGCCCAGGCTCCGTGTCCACGACATGACAGCGCCATGGCGGCGCTACATCTCCGTGCGCTACAGAGAGAGAGAACCGACTCACTCCCAAAAGCTGTCCTCTGACTTCCGTAAGTTCACCATGCCACACATCTGTCCACTCACAATAAATAAATGAATGCAGCACATTTTTAGAGTTTAAAATAAGCTAGGTAAAACTGAAGGGTGGATAATTACAAGTATTAAGTATTTATACTATGTAGCAAAATTCCAGAGAAAAGACCATGTTCATGAATGTAAAAAAAAATCTCAAAATATTACTTAAAATTACAACAATGAATTCTGTTTTGAATTGTGGGCAAGAACACAGGGAACAAATTTTGAGGCTGATGTTTAGCAGGAGTTGGGCTGTTCCTCAAACTTCATCACATCTAGCACCTTCTGTAGTTTGGAAAGATAAGGTATCAGCAGATTTGAAAACTCAGTCTACTGGACATCTAACCGTCCTTCATCAAGCTGAGCCTTTTCTTCTGACTGGAGCCAGAATCCCAATGGTTTCCACTGAATAAAAGTTTGCAAGCATTGGAGTAACATGTAAGCTCATTCTTAGCCAGCGATCAAAGACATCAAGAATTTAGAGTGTCATTTCTCTTGCTTGCTGATTCTCTCATGGTTAAGGAAGAACTGGGTTAGAATCCGACAGTCAACAGTGGGTATCAGATGGTTTCTAGACTGTAACTGGAGGCTTCTCTCCTGCCCACCAGTTCCCAGATATCCACTCTGAGGCTTAGTATTAATTATAAACTGTTTGACTGATGGTGCAGGCTTATTACTAACTAGCTTTTACATCTTAACCCATTTCTATTCATCTATGTATTGCCACATACCTATGGTGCTACCTTACATTTTGCTTCTCCAGTGACTGCTGGTATCTCCTAGGCTCCACCTTCTTTTCCCCTTTACCTTTACTTGGATTTCCTGCCTGGTTTTATTTTGCCTGGCTCATCGCCAAATCAGCTTCTTCATTAAGCAATGTTAATAAAACATCTTTACAGCATATAGAAAGGCATCCAACATCAATAACTGTTCCTCATAGAGAATACATTTGTATTTATATATACGATATAGAGGATTAGTAAAAAATTGAAAAACAAAAATGAGCGATTAAGGCATGTTTTTGAAAAAAACATTTCCTAAATATGTTCTAGTATATGTTTTTTAAAAAAGTGAATATCTGTATTCACTATTGAGGAATATCTTTATGTTACTTCTATCATCAGAAGAGACAGTTATATTTTCAGTTGTAAGCCCAGCCTTTAATGACTGAACCATCTCTCCAGCCCAGAGAAAGTTACAATTGCTATATACTTGAAAGTGGTTTTAAAAGGGGGAGGCCCTAAATTCATTCAGGAAAGGAAGTTGAGGGTCAGGGAAGACCCACAACTCCAATGTCTTGACCAATGGGGAAAACTGTTTAGACAAGTGAGCTGGGGGTAGGGGTGGAATGAAGAGAGGTGTGTGACTAGGAGGAAGAGAATTCCAGGCTGAGTCATGGGTTACTGTCAGTAACGAAGAGTATTACAGGAGAAGTGGAGAGAGGTGAGAATGGAAGTCAAATTCTGTACCAAGGCCTGATTTGCTCTGACTGAATTTTGCCTGCAAATCAGTCAGAAAGATTTGCAAGCTGCTGAGTGGCACAGTCCTACTTTCAAATTAGAAAGATCCACATGGCATTGCCACACAGGAGGCTTCGGTGACAAAGAGCCTGGAGTAGGAGCATGACAAAAAACATGGGAGAAAGCCATGATGACCAACAAGGCAGGAAGCAATGACAACCAGCAAGGGATGGAAGCCATGAGGACCAACAAGGGATAGAAGCCATGATGGCCAACAAGGGATGAAGCCATGATGGCCAACAAGGGATGAAGCCATGACGACCAACAAGGAAGGAAACCATGAGGACCAACAAGGGAGGAAACCAGGATGACCAACAAGGCAGGAAGTCATGACGACCAACAAGGGATGGAAGCCATGAGGACCAACAAGGAAACAAACCAAGGTGTGAGGTGGAAGCCAAGAGGAGAGGCTTTGAAGAAGCGGGCTATGCTAATGACTAGCTCTTGGAATTTGAAGGGAGCTGAGGTGGAGCAGGGGCAATGAAGGTCATCTTTTACAAAGCTGTTCTGGGTAGTCAGGTGAGCAGTAGACCTGGTGAGGATGGTGTGAGGAGGTTCAGTTTGTTCAGTTAGAGAAAGTTGCTGGTGAAGATTTTCAAAAGAATTTAAAAGTCAGGAAACAAGTCTATAGAGCATGTTCGTAGGTATAAGAGCAGAAACATTCACATGGAAGCAAGAGGAAATATGATTTGGGATTATGAGTTACAAAATTATCTTCTAGCTGGGTGGTTGTGGCATGCCTTTAATCCTAGCACTCAGAAGACAGACAGATGGTTCTCTGTCAGCTCAAGGCCAACCTGGTCTACAAGAGCTAGTTCCAGGACAGGCGCCAAAGCTACAGAGAAGCCCTGTCTCGAAAAACAAAACAAAACAAAACAAAATTAACTTCTAGACTCCTGGATCACATATAGTTTCAGGTATTTTTGTGTTTAAAATGAGGTGCTTTGTTTTCACACTTGACGACACACTAACTGTACCTTTTGTTCTTCTGGACTTAGGCCTTGGAAGATCGTGTATGGGAACTTTTACAAGAAGCAGACAGGACAGCGGAAGCTAACAAGGCTCAAAGTCAGGTGTATGATGCCATGGCCCAGACTCTGGGTGAAGCGTGGGCAACCCTGGTCTCCATGCTTGAGAAAAGAAGGGAGCTCCTTGGACTGACTTCGGAGTTTTTTGAAAGTGCTTTGGAGGTTGGTGTTTCAAAAACCATTTGCTTCTCCAAATCAATGCAAATAACTAGTACACTTAAAAATATTTGACTTCTTAAGCACATGTTGTATGAGTGTTCAAAATGGCAGCATAACCAAGATGTATGCAACACATTTAGTATATTTTGAAAAAATAAAATTAATATTTTAAATATAAACCATCAGTCATATAAATATAGATTGTTAAGTGGAACTCTATACCACTTTGATCTAGTTCCCTCTTTAGAAGATAGTAATGTAGTCGTGGAATCTGGTTACTCTTACTGCACACTTAGTAGGCAATGCTGATGTGGAGGATTTTATTGGCTAAAAGTCAGAGGATAAAATTTCCTCTGCTCACTTGAGAAATGAATTACAAAGTATTTCATAGCAAATTATCCTAAGGAATATAGGAGAATTTCTAAAGTTTAAACCTATCTAACTGTAGTAAAGGAAGAACAAGACCCTGGACTTCAGAGTGTTTACTTCTGTAGTTAGTAGTGTGACCCTGAGATAGTAGGACCTATAAAGAGGTGGACCCAAGGCTTCATACAATAGCCAGCTTTACCAGGAGCCTAAAAAGCGATGGACCAAGGCCTTATACAATAGCCAACTTTACCCGGAGCCAAAAAAGAGGTGGACCAAAATCTCATACAACAGACAGCTCTACCCAGAACGTAAAGAGAGATGGGCCAAGGTCTCATACAATAGCCAGCTTTCTCCAGAGCACCCAACAGTTTAAAGTCTGAGGGTCGAGGGTCTCCTGAGTAGAGTATGTAATCATAAGAACAAGCTGCATGTGGTTTTCCATAGAGCCATATGATTGACAACTGAAGTAAGCGTCCTCCTATCTGCTTTACCTGGGAGTAGCTGGAGGACACTGTCCAGGAGCAGTTCTGTGATCTGAAGACACCGAGGTTACAACACTCATGTCTTGTTTTCTTGGAGTTTTCTTACAAGCACTCAGCAATCTCCTCACACAGCTCCATTCTTGGACTGTGTTCCGACGTAGATGAATGGCCACCGAATTCCTTCTGTAATTTTTCTTTAGTTTACTTATCTATTTATTTATATTTTACATTTTCTTCTTTATGGAGGTTTTAGATTTCAAAATATGAGACCAAACATTTTCCAAACATGTATATTTTTTGTAAAATACTTCCTGGCAATTTCCCATTTTAACTCCTGTCCGGCGGCACAGCCTGCGCTTGCTGACCACCAAAGGTTACTTCACTATGATAGAACGCTAGCTTTGAAAACCATGACATTCTTAGGAAGGAAATTCAGGAGTTAAATCTGGAGTAATGACCATAAAACTTGACAAGGACAGCCTCCATGCACCGTGAACTCACTCAGAAGAGGAACAAAACCCTTACTGTAGCTTTCAAGATCCGCGTGTCACAGTTGACACCATTTTACAGGCCATCTTGGGTGTGGGGTTATATGATCTCCTTTCTTGAAAGAAGAAATAAGGCAGTGGAAATATAATTACAGAAGCCAAACTACAGCGCTAGCCGATTCATCCCATCCTGGTAGGAGGGGTATAAATGGGACTGCCTTTGAAACCCAGTGCTCCTGAGCAGAGCAGATTATCTCTTCCTTACATTCGGCTCAATATTTGTTTCTCGGTGTAGTTTAGTGTTAATGCTAGCTAATTTTCTCTCTGATGTGGAAATTGCTTCCAGATATTGCGAGGAGTAGAAGGAAATACTAAGCCAAAGCAGATTAACGAGGCGCTCTTATCCGTACACTTGAGTGAGCTTTTATTGGCTCTAGGAAGATGACTAAATATGCCTGTTAGCCTGCTTCCCACGCCTTGAACCCCTCGCACTAAGTGGAAGCAGAGTGCTGTGGAATCTGCAGGCTGCTTCTCCGTGGCAAAGCAGTTTCAGCAATGAGAAAAAAAAAATGATGAAATTAACTTTAACTCTTGTTTAAATCCCCCACCGCTATTTCTACTCTGTTCAAATGACAGAAAAAAAGAAAAGTGTAAGTTTTAGATGGGGAAAAAAATCCACAAGGGAAGAGTTCATAAATCAAGGAATTTTAGAGCCTCGTTTGTTTACACTTGAAACAATTTGCCTAAGAATCTGAAAGAGAGATATAAACTATACGGAGTAAACTTTCTGTAATGTTCTCCTGGAAAACAACAAATAACCTATAGTTTTTTTTCTCTTTTGAAGATTTCCTATAAAAATCAGTTATGAGAGCATGGATGAAGGAGCAATGTGAACACTTGTGTGTGTGTGAGCTCCTGTAACTAACCATGCCAGACTGTAGAATTCTAAGAGAAGTTATGATGGGCTGGATGGTGGTTATTATAGGATAGAATCTGACTCACAGGCTTAACTTGTCACGTGAGGGTCTTCTCAAACACTGCTGGGATTTGGAAACAGTGCAGCTGAGTGACAGTGGCCAGTGTCCATTAGTGTGTCCTACAAGATGGCAGAGGCCATCTGTGTTTTTCAAAGGGGACATGCTCACCAGCCCCTCTCACCATTCCACACCACTTAGGGCTGCAGCTATTGTAATCAAAATATGATACACCCTTTTAGCCAAGGGCTTTCCTAAAGTATTAGTGATCACCAAATTCAAAGATGGTATTTTAGAAAAGCAAAACAGGGAGTCAAGTGCAGTGGGAGGCTTCTTTGTCTTTCTCATGGATCCTTTGCCTTTATTTTTCATTCTAAATCAAAGGTGAATGTTTTACCTAATTATCTAATGTTGGTAGATTTCTTTTTAGTTCCCATCTCTTCTTCCTCTACATGTGTGTGCACATGCACATGCATGCCCGAGTGTGTTTTCTTCGATGAAATTAGACTGTTAGTCACAAATATTTATAGTATCGGCCTAAGTTTAAACACACAGAAAAAAAATAACACAATATTTACCTACATTTTCTCTATGTTAAATTTACTTGTGATTTTATGGATTATTTCTTAGCCAATCTTTTGCTGATTTTTGCCAGCAAGTTTTCTGGCTATTCACTGAGAACCTACCTTAGAGTATTGATAGTAACTGAATTTATGGCTGTACGGAAGATAGAATCTGGAAAGGATAACTTTGGTTGAAAAACTTACTAGATACTTGAACATAAAAAAGGTGGTTTATTTTTTAGCAGATACAGTGTGTTTCTAGTTAGAAAAGAAATAAAAATGGAAGAGAAGCCATGGCATTTTGTAAATTTAGTACATGAAAATTCATGCATACTATTCTAGATTAGAACATGCTAACATATATCTTCCCATCATATTGAGTCAGCTAGGCCATTAATGCATGACAAAAATCCATAAATATAATAAATGTTCCATTGCTTTTTATCATTTTCATGTCTCTCTCTCTATTTTTTTTTCAGTTTGCTATAAAAATAGACCAAACTGAAGCTTTTCTGCAGAATCCACATGAGTTTGAGAGCACCGAGGCCTTACAGTCGCTTCTTCAGCTTCATGACCGCCACGCCAAAGGCAAGAAATGGCTATAGGTTCTTGTGAATGACAGTATTTGGAGATCTTTCTGCTGTTTAGTTTGTTCCAAAAAGGATAAACAAAGCTTTGCTTTTGGCCACCTTCTCAAAGAAAGTTCTAGTTGTAAGTGACACTAGGGAAAGGTTAGCTGTGGGTCTTGTAGATCTCCATCCCTGAGAACAGAGGCTGCCTCTCTCCCGTGCACACCTCCATCCCCAGCATCCAGCATCCAACCAGGTGCGCAGTCCCGTGGACCCTTCAGCTATACTCACTGGCTGAATTCAGTCCATGTCCCATCTAAGGGTCGATAAATGCAAGCCAGCCTTTAGACACCAACTGTGAGTAAGAAGCCTCTCTTTTATCCTTACGGTTAAAACGAACAGGGTCCTTTTCTAGATAAAAGTTCAGTAAAACATCATGCAGAATATTTTCTGCTCTCAGAGTATCGAATAGCAACAGTTGAATTGTTGTAGCATAGTGTATGTGCCAGGTCCTCACCCAGGGGGTCTTGAACCTAGCCTGACTGGTGTAGGGAATGCGTCACCTGTGAAGATAACGTAGATAAATGGGTGAGGATGGTGTCTTTGCTTCTTTGTAATGTATTTTTTTTTAAAAAATATGGACTGGATCTGAGTTAAATGGCTTCATAGATTTGTCACAAATTTCGATAGTTTGTTTTGTTTTATTTTGGTTTTATAGACAGACTTTCTCTGTAGCCTTTGTCACTTTTTAATTGACTTTGATCCCCAAAACGTTTGACCATGCTGGAAAAATAGAACAGGGCTAAAGTAATAAAGTGTGTTTCTAAAGACACATACACATACCTTATAGTGCTCTGTGCTCTCCAGAATCTCTATAAAATAGTTATTCATTATTATCGCTTGCTGCAAGTTTCCCAAAATAAAGTGATTAATAACAGTCTCCCCAGTGTAAGTTTTGGTAGCGGCCTACCAAATGCAGGGATGGATTTTTTCCTGGTGATCTGTCCTCCGCACCTGTCACTACAAGATAGAAACAGCAGACTCAGCACTAAAGCGTCAGCCGGCTGTTGGCTGTTTTGACATGACCGCAGTTATGTGGCTGGGCCCCCTGGGACAGCACTGAATCGCCTAATATCCCTGGTAGGGGACTAGAAGAGAGCCCAGTCCTGTGGCCTCGATGGGTTCTGTGGTCTCAACGCAGTCTCCCCCAGCCACCATGATCATCACACAGCAACTTCACTCGTGTGGTTTTACCCCGTGGAAGTGGGGCCTTTCCCATGAATCTTTGGAGCTGGAAGAGGAGACAGACAGTGTTTGTATTCCCCCTTCTGCTTCTGCTGGCTTCTTCAGATGTGATAGGCTGCGTAACACAAAGAGCAAGCCGACAGTCTTTCTAAGGAAGCCTGAGGCTGGACCGTCCTGGCATCCAGCTGACAACGAAACCGTGCCTTACTTTTCAGTAATCTTTGCAAGTCTCCTGAGCGGCCTCTTGGGTCGACAAGATGGCTAGAATGCTAGAGGGACACAGGGAGCACACTTTGCCTTTGGTGGCATAAATCTTGGGATATTTTTAAGCCCCTCTGTGCGACACTTGAAGGATTGTAGGGGTCAGTGATCAGAAGAGCTGGTTCCTGATGAATAAGGCCCAGCGGTGCCTTCAAGAGCTTTGTTTTTATAACATGGGAGTTATACTAATCAGCCAGTTAGTGGAATGTGGTCACGATGGAACGATTTGAAGTGCATATTAATGGATGAGATTTCTGATTGCTAGTCAAGGGCTTTGTGTCTATCATCATCATCGTTAGATTTAAGGGAATAAAATGTGAGTTAACAGTTCCAATAAAGTTCTTAGTTGGAGAGCAGTTGAGGGTACGGTATAGGAGTGAATGCCATGATAGCAAAATGTAACTGGAAGCTATGAGGAAACTGCCTCAACTGTCCCTTTACTTCTTTAACTTCACCTGGGTGACCACTGTGCCTTGTGGCTTAGGTCAGAATAGGGTGACTGGTTGGAGTTTCTGGCTTCCAGAATGTTCCACCAGAGTATAATGCTTTGGATAGCTGAAGACTATCACAGCCTCAACTGTTTCCTCTCCTTTTGAGCTAACCTTGTCTTGTTAGTCTTTTGGGCTAACCTTGACTTGTTAGTCTTTTGAGCTAACCTTGGCTTGTTAGTCTTTTTCTAGAAAATAGTTTTTTTAATTTATTTATTTTTATTTTGTGTGCATTGGTGTTTTGCCATAGTCCCCTGGAACCAGAATTACAGGCAGTTGTGAGCTGCCATGTGGGTGCTGGGAATTGGACTCATGTCCTCTGGAAGACCACCTCTCCAGCCCAGAAAACAGTTTTCTGATAACTGTTTTCTCTTTAGAATTCAATGATATGGAGCAATGTTTTTAAAACAGTTCCTTGTGGGGAACCCAGGGTCCTGTCGTCATATTGTACTGGCTCAGAGGTTGTGGGTCTTCTAACTTTAGAGCTCTTGGGGTCTGGTGAGTTTACTGAGCTCCCTGGACTTCAGAAATATTTTAGTTTCCCGAGTCTTAGGAGCCTTCCTTTTGCCTTCAGGAATAACTGTTTCAGTTTGGGGGGGGGGAATCACATACCACAGAGTGTATGTGCAAAGATCTCCGTGGGTAAAGGTGAGGAGTGGGTGAGTGGGTTAGAGAGGATGCTGTCGAGAGGGTTCTGCAAGTCCGAGCACCAAGGGACATTTGCATCATGAGATGTAGAGAAGTAGACGGATCCAGGCACCGGGAGACAGTGTAAGACAGACAAGTAACTGAAGGGGAGGCAAGGGGAGCTCCTAGCTCGTGGGGACTTCTTCACTGCTTCTCTAGCTGACGCTGAAGTGTTGACCTTCAGAGCACTGCTCCCCACTCCTACCCCGCAACACTCTTTCTTCTTGGTGGTTCTTCAGCTCTTAGGGTTCGAACCCCCATTCTGTAATATACAATACAGTCACTACAGAGCTAACAGCTGGTGGTCAATTTGACAGACACATGTGTTGGATCCCATGGGAGTTCAAAAACCATACACATCCCGAAGCATTTTAGACATTTATACATTTAAATTATTTTCAGTGTAGCTTATCATTAATATGTTATACATATAAATTAAATGAAGAGTAAAAATACAACCACACAAATGCTCATTGCTGCATTATTTTTCTTTCCGATTATCTTCTAGAACTCTTAGAAAAATCGCTAGTCCTTTTAAACAAAAGTCAGCAACTGACTGACTTCATAGAAAAATTCAAGTGTGACGGATCTGATGTGAATGCTGAGCTGGTTCAGGGAGCTCAGAGCAGCTGTTTGAAGATAGACAGCCTCCTAGAACTTCTACAAGACAGGAGACGGCAGCTGGACAAGTACTTGCAGCAGCAGCGACAGGAACTGGCTCAGGTTCTACAGTTATGCCTGTGGGACCAACAAGAAAACCAGGTAACACAAACGGGCATTGGGTAAATTCTTGGTCTTGGCCGGTTATATGGACTAGTGATGTTCTGGGAGGGCATCAGGCTTGCCATGGTTGAATCTGTTAGTGGTTAATCTAAGAGCATTTTTTCTTAGCTATCATGTGGCGTTCCCAAGTAAGTGTGTATATGAAAATGAAGATATTACATTATAAGTAGGAGAATGCCTGGGGACATGTAACAATAACTGTGTTCTGTCATTGAATTTGCCTTCTCCCTTCCAGATCCTTACTTTGGGTCTTGTTTTTTCTTTAAATTCTGAACTATGAATGAAGGTTTTCTGGGATGCTGGAAAGATGTGCTGAGTTGTGCTACATTGCTGCTAAGGTCATTTAAAACAGTCCGGAGCACAAAACAGAAACAGCATTCCTGGAAAAGTGGCCAGGTACCCGTGGGAAAAGGTAGAGCATTGGCGGCTCTCTGGTTGTTCTCGGTTACAAGAATTTGGGACCCTTTGGGTTTGCAGACTCAGTTGAGTTCATTATTCACTCAAGCACATGGCAATCATTTCAGCTAAAAGAGGAGAGGACCCCAATCAAATGGTTGTTATACTGACTGCAACATTTCTGTTAGTCCTAATCCCATCCTCACAGGTGTGTAGATTAAATAGCGGGAAATCATGTGAGGGCAGATCACCTGGTCAGGATGCAGCGCAGGGAGACCTTCCCGTCTTTTCCATCTCTCTAATGCAAACTTGAAGACAGACACATAGCTGGAAGCATACGCTGATTCTTATTTCAAGCTGGAAAAAAAAGGGAAGACTTAAGGGCTAACATTTTGATTTCCTTCCTGAGCCCCTCCTATGGGCTGTGTCTTACTAGAAGTGTTGCAGATACACACAACACAAGTTTGTCTCTCTTTCCTCTGTGCATTTCCTTCTGTTGTATTCCTCAATTAGAACTACTGATGTTTGGGGGTAGCCAGTTCTTGCTCTGGAGAAGGGCACGTAGGCACACTAGGAAGCAGAATCTCTGACGTTTCCCACCCTATTTTGATCAGAACACCCTCAGTTAGGACATCCAAAATGTCACCAGAATTTGTGAGATGGATCCCAGCAGGCAAGATCATTGTCACTTGAGAACTACTAGACTGTATGATGAGAAAGCCAGAAAGGAAGTGAGCAGTGACAAGCGCTATTTAAAAAGCCAATGAGACATGAATGTTGGCATGCATTGCTCTATTAATCAGCTAGGCCTCTTGCAGGAGGTGGCAGAGATGGGAGACCCCTGTGTAGACCCCTCCAGTCATATATGCTGCTTGGGTTCTGTTACCACCTCCTACTGGCATGATCCTCTCTCTCCTGGCATCTTCTGCTTGGGCTCTGCTGGCTCCCATCTGCTCCTGATCGTGTACCTGCCTGCTTGCTTCTCTTTCCCCAGGTCCAATCTTTATCCCCACCACCTTCACGTATGTTACTTAAGATGACTTAAGTCAGCAATCAGTGATGGTGGTATAGCAAAAGGGAATTCATGCCCACATGAGAATCCATGCAACATTTATTAAATGAGTGTTCCTAGGTTCTTTGTCTTCCCACCGCAAGCAGGTCCACTATAGATCATGCTCTATCTTCTCTCTTTGTCCCTCTCGTTCTCAATTTACCTTCTCTGGCATCCAATTCTCTCCTAATTCTGATTCTGGCAGCATATTTCCAGAGCGACTGCCTTTTAAAGGGAGTTTCTCACTGATATTTTTCTTCCTAGGTTCACAGTTTAAACCCCTGACTCTGGTGCTTCTGAGAACAGACTCAAAACTCTGTTCCCGATACAGGGGGTTGTTGCTCATTCGGCTTAACACAGAGACTGGTTCTCTCCAGGGAAAATGCTCATCTGAGAGGATTTTCCCAAGCACCGAACAATTGCCCCAATAATGAAAGCATAGTTAAAGTAGGATTTTTATTTCTGTTTTTTTTTTTTTTTCAGACAAGGTTTCTCTGTGTAACAGCTCTGACTGTTCTGGAACTCACTTTGTAGACCAGGCTGGCCTTAAACGCACAAAGATCTCCCTGCCTCTTTCTCCGGAGTGCTGGGATCAAAGGTGTGTGCCACCACTGCCTGGCTAAAGTGGGTTGCTTATTTTATTTATTTATTTTTGCCTTCCCAACTGCAAAACTAATCAGCCATTTGAATTCCTTATAGTATAAAAATATATCAGAATTCAGAAAAATTCTAGATAAAAGTATTCTAGCTTATCTACATGCTGAAGGAAAATTGAGAGCTCTTGGCAGCCTTGAGAAACTAAGGTGTTTTGGTGATAGCTAAAGTCAAGTTTTGTAGAATGACTTGATGAATTCCGACTTAATGGAGCCTTTCTGTCCTTCCCTGTCTCCCTCCCTCCTACCTTTCTTCTTTAAAAGAGTGAGGTGATCTCGGAGATTGTTTTTGGAAAGACGCCATTCATCTTTCAGAAAGGTTTTCAGTTGATGGGGAGATGGAGCAGAAAGTAGAGCTTTCCCATGCACTGTTTCCCAGCAACCGTATCATCAGCATTTTCACCCGAAGAGGACCTTAGTTCCACTGATGGTCTTACATTAAGACATCATTATCATTCACGGTACTCTATCCACTGGGGTCCAGTCTCAGTGATGTGTATTGCGCGAGCATGGACAGATGTATAATGGGGGGCCTCTGTCATTATAAGTCCACGAAGAATAACTTGACCGCCTCTCAAGTCCTTTGTGCGCTGCTCGTTTATCCCTCCCTCCCCAGCCATGTACACTGATCCGTTTTACTTAGATTGTCTTGTTGGAACCATACATTACGTAGTTTTTCACACTAATTTGCCCTTCAACTCAGTCATAAGCAATTAAGTTTCTTCCCTGTCTTTGCATGGCTTGCTAGTTCATGTCTGTCTAGGGCTGACTAGCATCCCATTGTCTGCATATAAACCTGGCGACCCATCCGCTCACTTGCTGAAGATCATTTCACTTGCTTCCAGGTTTTAGCAAGTGTGAATAAGCAGCTGTGTGTAGGTTTTAGCGTCAACTTAGATTTCATTTCATTTGACTAGATAACAAGGAACATGTGTTGGACAGTGTGCTTGGAATGTGTTTAACTGTCTTCCAAAGTTATCTGTGGGTCCCACCAGCAATGAACAAGATTGCTATGTTCCACATCTCTGCCTGCCTGCGGTGGATTCTATCCATATTTTGGGTTCTGGCCTTTTCAGTCGGTGTATAGTAGTATTTCATTGTGGGACATTATATTTAAACTGAGAATAATACAAATTCAGCGAGTGATTCTAATAACGAAATGCAACAGCGTGCATAAACATATATATAGTACAAGACCCAGCATCTTCAGAGATGATTAACACGGACCACTCTCTTTGCTTTCTCCACTTGGTTAAACTAATATGAATTCCTTCCCCAGGTCTAGTGTTAGTGATGCTACACACGCTGGGACCCCACATGGTACAATTGTTGGATGCCCTATAGGTGTAGCTATTGCATATGCATCCGTGTACGTTCATGGAGACTGTGATGGATCTTTTATTTGTACCCTATTCCTAACAGTCCTGAAACAAATTAACATAACTATTGTATAAGAATAAACACTGCTTAAATATAACTCATTGATGAGTAAGACAGTCTTTGCCTTGAATATAAAATTTAGACTTGTACTCTGAAAATGGTCCGCGGTGCATTTTCTCTCGCTAACTGCAGGACAGCAGCAAGAGCAATTAATAATAACCATTCTTTGCACTCATGAGAACACACATCCTAGGGCCAGACTTCTGGATGGGTTTAAATTATAGCTCCACCATTTATCAACCTAGTCACTGAGCAGTTATTCAAATTCTCTGAAGTTCTGCTATCTCTGGAAATGTGTGTAATAACAGTAATTGCCTCAAGTCGTATAAGGACGACCAAGTGAGTTCTTCTAGGTTAAATGCTTGGGACGGTGCCAGGCACACAGTGACTACCATATCAGAACAACACTTTGTGTCATTGTACCCAAAGAGGAGAGTGTTTGTCCAACATACTACCTCCATGACCCAGAGCAAGTAAGGATTGGTCTTAGATTGAAGGCCAAACTTGTTGCTTATTTTGGGTTCGTAAGGTACAGTAAAGTAAGCTACTTTTAGGATCTGAGTGGCCATACTCATTCATGGGCACTCAATTCCATTTTTTAAGGCAGTATTTTCTTAGCTTATTGCTAATAATTCTCATCTGGGGGAGATGTGGGATCGCTGCTCTTTCAGATGGTTACTGGCAGCATTTTGACATCCGGCTACCACTTTCGGCTTTGATTCTAGCACAGGTGTAGTCACAGCCATGACAAGACTTATTATTATTATTATTAAATATAAAAAAGTAAGGGAAACTAAAGGACCTCACCTATACATACTATATTGTGACAATGGCTTTTATGACTTTGACCAAAGAATAGACAGACATATCCTTGGGTCGGAAGTAGAATAAGAAATTTGATGAAACTATGATAGCGATTGTAGCGCAGTTTGAACAGTATCTGATTGGTGAGGAAGTGGGGCCGCTTCAGTTTCCCACGCTGTAAGCAGTAATTAAGCATGCAGCATTGATTGTTATATACACAAGAGACTATTTTCACTCTAACTAGACATTAACGTAGCATAATTCTCTTAGGAGATTTTACACTTTCTAGATGTTCTGTTCACAGTTTTGTGGGTGACGCAGTGATATCATTGACAGCAGAGACACCAGATCGAGAGCGATTACTAGGGAGTTGTGGGCTAGGATGGTGATAACTCCTGTACAGTCTACCTGACAATCCTAGGTTATGGTAGACACACTTCACAGGGGGAGAAGGCCTGAGCAGTCTGTGTTTTCTGTGTTTGTTTTATGGAGCGTAAGGACTGTCGACAGGGACATCCATAAAGCAGTGCCGTTGTCAGTCATTCTAACCACTTGAGAAGGGGAAATGAGGAATCAGAACAAAGACCATGGATAAATACTAACGTGGACTTCTGCATATCTGATGCATCTTCTCCCCGAGGATTAGTGCAGACAGTTGGTCCTTCTGTGACTCTCTGTGCTCGTGACGTGGCGCTTCTGAAGAGATCAGTTAACTCTCTTTGGGGAAAGAAGTTAAATGGCCGGCGTGTTAGGAGCTAAAGGTCTGCATTGCTTACAGAGAACAGTAGATGAAAATGAACTATTTTTCTGTCTGGTTTGGGATGTGATCGTCTGGGAAGCAAGCACATTCCCAGAGTTTTCTTCCTTTATTGCCATTTTTCATATGTAAACCAGTGTGCATGTGTTCCGCACGGACAGACGAGCAAGCTGCCCCTTCTTTCCAGCCATAGCGGCATCTTAGCTTGCAGATAGTATGCTTCATTAATGAAAATCAGAAGCAGCTTGGAGTATTTTGTGCATAATTAATTATCTTGGCAAGAAGATTTATGAATGTAATTCTTCTCAATTGTTCCAATCAGGCATAAGTGAGGCAAACAAATATATTAAAACTAAGTTATTCATGGCCTGTTTATGCAAGGCAATGTCAAGGACATCTGGAAGAATTAAGACTGGGGCAGGCCCTCTACTTTTACTACCCAGGTTTCATGTATGTATGTATGTGCATGCCTTCACGAGGAGGGCGGAATAACAGCATCCATAGGGGAGGTTTTATGGTTGAGTAGAGTGCACACTGTCATCAAACACTATATTCCCTGTCACCTGCACTTATGAGGGCATCAGAGGTGACCTAGAGAAGTGTACCTTCAATCCATACAGACTTGTGCCTTTTAGGCATCCGCCAAACTTCCTTGTGTGTGAACATGTGCTCCTGCTTGTGTGTGTTTTCTGGTACACGTTGCCACTCTCTTATTCACTTTGTAGTTTGGATGAACGACCAGCTTAAATTAAATGAGATAGCATAAGAGGGGTTAAGAAGCTTTTTAAAAAGTCCTCCTTTACATGTAGCTGTTGGATGCTGTCTGCTATAAGGTAGAAATGGGTTGGGGAATTGGAGAGGGTTATAATTAGCTTGAGGATACTGGAATCCGGGAACTTGTTCAATAGCAGACATAAATAACGACCCATATGTAGTTCGAAACTTATCATGGAATTTTATCTTGGCACATGAGCTATGTCTAGACGTCTTTCTCAGGCATGCCGGCAAAAAATGCAGGGTCTCTTAATGTTTGTAGGAGATTCTGGCAATGCGGAAAGTAATAGACGTGTTTGCTAAGTAGAATGCATGCTGATCATCGTTGCTTTCTTCTATCAAGTAGGTGGGATTAAAGGATTTACCTAAAAACAAAGCAGAGCAAAACAAAAACACAATTTGAGGGCAGAATCAGTATTCTACCTCTTCTAACACACATCACACCTGACAGGACAGGTGTGTTTCTCTGGCTCTGTCACCTCTTCTAACACACATCACACCTGATGGGGCAGGTGTGTTTCTCTGGCTCTGTCACCTCTTCTAACACACATCACACCTGATGGGGCAGGTGTGTTTCTCTGGCTCTGTCACCTCTTCTAACACACATCACACCTGACAGGACAGGTGTGTTTCTCTGGCTCTATCACCTCTTCTAACACACATCACACCTGACGGGGCAGGTGTGTTTCTCTGGCTCTATCACCTCTTCTAACGGACATCACACCTGACGGGACAGGCATGTTTTTCTATTCTCATTATTGTCTCATTAAGCTCAGATCACATTTGACCAGATTGCCTAATACAAGATAAAGACAATTGCTTTCTCTGCTATAAGCAAAGGGAAAAAAAAATCTAAGTAAACATTAGAACTGTGACACCAACTCTAATTGCAGACATGGTGCTTCTGGTAATTGGACAGGAGGACTGTCAAAAATCCTTGGGCTGGGGAAGATAAAAACAATTGATGCCTTTTTATTCCTTGTCAAATTTTTAAAATTTTTTGTCTTAGCAGTAGTTGGTTCTGTGCCAAGAACTGTTCTGTACAAGGAAGAGAAAATCAAAGTTATTTGAAGACATTATTATTTTTAAAATGCGTTTCTGTGAAGATGGTTGGAATTTCTTTTTGCTAGCTCATCTCTCCTTGAAGAGTTTTAAATAAAGATAAAAATTAAAACTTCATCTCAGTTTGCCGAGCAAATTGCTGAGGAGAGAAACGTGGCTCACGGTGGTCTGGTGCAGCGCCTCGGCCTTTACAGCCTTCACCGTTTTTTGCTTCCGGGTCTTTTCTCCTCTGATTTTCATAGAACATTTTCTGCTGCTGTGTCCTCCATGTCATAGACCATGAATAGATAGAATTCTGTCTGTCACCTCTGCCCGGGCTGTCTCGTCCTCATGTCATTCTGACAGCTGGACTCAGGCTTCTATTCTCTTCTCTAACTGCAGCTTCTGTGGAGCCCCCTGATGGTACCTCCATGTTCAAATCAGACCCTGTGGCTCCGGCCTTGCCTTACAAGTTTTGTTTTAAAAATGTTCATAGACACAGGCTTCTCCAGAGTGGAGAAGGAAGAGATTGGGCTGGATCAGAAAGCACGGACTCTGACCGTGGTCTTAACTGCTCCAGACTGACTTTCTTCTTTACCGGCTGCATGGACCTGGGCAAATACCTTCCAGTCTTATGTCTGTGTCATCATTTGTTGCCTCAATCAAGGAAGAGGGTGGGCAGTAACATTACAGGGTGCATAGAGTAGTCCCTGCTGCCTCTGGGAAGCCCGCCACCCTCTTCTCCGACTTTCTTCATTTGTTTCTTTCGTTAGGAGAATGTTCCATTCATAAAGCTAGCCCTCCCTTGTTCAAGGCTAGTAGACACTTAAAGCGTTCCTCAACTTCCCTTTTAGTCTGGTTCGCTCCTTCCTTCCAGTCTTATGCACCACCCAGTCCCCCACTGTAAAGAACTGTACCTCCTCTAGTCAAAGAAAAGAGTGTTTTTTAAGCCAATGCCCCTCACCTTCCAATGCTTAGCGAATAAGCTCAGCTTCTGCAGAAGGCTCCCTAGACCGTCCTCCTCTCCCCCACCCGGAAGTCCCTAAATGTTTACTGATCGACACCTCACTCCACCCAACTCCTGGCTCTGCTATTTAAATTCTCCTTAGCTAAATCTGAGTCAATATTCAAATTTACATTTAACAACTAATGATATTTCAAACTCCTTGACTAGTGTCACCAGCCAAAGAAAATATAATGCAATGGATACATATGATTTTAAATATCCCAGTGGCCATTATAGAAGTTAAAAAAAAAAGTATTTAAGAAGCCACATAACAAGATTAGCTCAACAAATCCAAATATAATTTTGGTAGATAGTGAACACAAAATTCCAAAGAGATATTTGCACTTTTTAAAGTACACAAAGACCATGATTTCTGATACACAGTTAATAGTCACAGTACTTCCCAGGTTAGACTATTCTTAGTCCAGCTTCTCTGCCGGTGGAGGCTGCTCTCCTGGGCAGAGCAAAGCTACTTGACCGAATTTTTCTGCCTCTAACTTTCTGGATAATTCTTGATTTTCATTAACATCACAATTCTCTTCTTTTTTGTATCTTCATTGACCTGCTTCTGTCTCTCGTCACCTTCTAATGACTGTCTCAGTCACCCAAAAGAGCCATTCCATATAGTCTCTGACTTAACCCTGCCTCCTTTAAAGACATAGAAGCCAGGACAAGCAATCGAGCGAATCATAAGCACATCAGTTGAGTCAGGCTAGATGGTCGGGACTGAGAAGGGGAGGAAAAGTTTTTGTTTCCCCCTGTATCCTACTGATCGATACTCAGAACCAGTTTCCAGTGTGTTTCTGACTTTCATTCTTCCTTCCCTCCCTCATGCCTCTTTTGTGGCACTGTTCTGCAGAAGTGCCTCTTGGCTGGACTCCTCACTCGGCCTCTCTGGACAGCAACTGGTGCAATTGAAAAGCTTATGAAAAGAACCCTTGGAATAGCCACGCAGCTGTCTGCAGTAATGGCTTGTGGGATGTAACGAATGATTGACTAAGTATCAGAATATTAGGGCGTCTTATTTTAGCCCGTTTGTGTGTACCCCACAGCACAGGTGGCAAACCTGATCTAGAAGCCTGCTCTGGTGTCTGAATGCCTCATGATGAAGTGTAACACGCTAACGATGATCTACTTCAAATATTCATACCAACTTGTTTCTGTTTCTTCCTGAAATGCATCTGGTTAGGAAAAAAATGTGTAGATCTAGAGGACCACATGTTTTGAAAGGCGAATATATGGATGAAAGAAAGATATTGATTATCACTAACATTTTCTACCTACATTGCTCAGTAGGGACCATAGCTTTTGAGGGCTGAAATAGCGTCAGGCAAATCTACAGGAGGAAGTCAGTCAATGCCATCTAAAAATTAAAATAAGTGGTTGCATCTGTGTATACCCTTAATCCCAGTACTTGGGGAGCAGAGGTGGGCAGAGACCTGTGAGTTGGAAGTTTACCTGGTCTACATTATCAAGTTCCAGGCCAATTAGAACTATATGTTAAGATTCCTTGTCAAAGTAACAAAAAACAAAACAAGCAAAAGGCAAAACCAAAAACCCCAACAGCCTACTCTCTTTTAGATGTCATCAACCCTGGCATGTGTTGGATGGCTAGCTCTTACTCACAGATTAAATGGGACCGTCTGAGGTGTCACCTGTTTCAGGGAGATTAGCGAACACCTGTTGCCACCTGTTCTCTCCTCTTCCATCTTAGTGGCCCCGTGATAACACATGCTTGAGATGTCTGCCTCCACCCTGACATTAGCTAGGAATAGAAAAGACTCACTCCGAGCACTTCACAACTCAATAATTCCTGAGAGTTAGTGATAGTCATGATCTCTTTGGGGATAATCCTCAGATCACCCCATGAGTCACTGGTCTTTTGTAAGAAATTATTTTATAAAAAAGTAAAATAAACTTTATTGCTCTTAATTAAGTGACCTCTGCAAGTCCTTATATGCACACTGCTTTATCAGATTCGAATTGGATAGCAGAAAAAAAAAGGCTTTAAGGAATTGTAAACATATTCATCTGTATCTTACAATATAAACATATTTACATTTCCTTATTTTAAATATACAGATCATGTGAAATATATATCACATAATTTATGGATATTATGAAGAAGGTGTATTTCACATAAAAGTAGCTACAGGATGAATGTTTTTATTTTGTTTGCACTGATAAAGGGCTAAAATTTGACCAGCTGCAGAATCCCCATTGCCCCATAACTTATTGTCTAGTCTACACTGGGAAAACGCTAAGTTGGTCCAAACCTTCTCTTGAGATCAGCTTTGGCACATCCGCTCACCGGTGGTCCTGGGAACCTGAGTTCAGGTGAGCCTCTACCCCTGCCATCTGCAGTGTGAGGGACATTTTCAGTTCAAAATGTCAGAGCTAACAGCCTTTTCCTCAGCCTCCTGCTTCATGGCTTCCTTCCTGTTGCAGGAGCTGGGAGAAAGCCCATGGCTGCAGAGATAGCAGGCTGCAGAAAGACACAGTGTGAATTTTTGCTGTATTCACCATTTTGAACAGGCTGCCATTTTTCGTTCTCGAGGTTTGGCAACAACAGTGTCTCCAGACAGCAAGGGTGAAAGGCTGTAGGTTGCACAAGCCATGGTGACGGGCACAGCGGAAGAGCGTCAGTTTTGGACTTGTGTCCACTTGGGACAGGTCTCTCCCCTGTCTCCGGATAAACTGCTACACCTCTCCAAACCCATTTACTTTTTCCTCTACATTTGTATGATTATATTGTTCTTGTCATGGACTTACTGAGAAAAACAAAGATGATGCTCCCAACCCAACTAGCAAAATATCTAATTTATAGTACGGTCTCTTAAACACTAGTCATTATGGGAATATTCAGGGAATAATACTATACAGAAGCAGATACTACAAATCTAGCTGCAATCCGTTTCATGGATACAAGGCCTTTATATGTGTTCAGGAGCTGTAAGTCAGAAGTCTCAACTCAAATTATGGTGTCTCTTAAAAACTGGCGTCTCTGGAAACGAGCGCCTCAGGGACTTAGTGATAGAATGTTTGTTCGGTTTATGGGAACCCTGGGTTCAGCATCAACAGTACCCCAAAGTTAATTAACAAAAAAAAAATTAAAGGAAGAAAAAAATACGCATTGCTTTCTTCAAGTTCCATAATATTTGTTGTTTAGACGTTGTATGGCATGTGTCATGAATCTGCTACACATGAAACTGAATTGTGCTCTTATAAAGTCAGTGGAAATTTAACACCGTTCCCATTTGGTTTCTCAAATCAGATTTCTACCAGTGACAGCAAACTAAATACTTTTGCATTTTCTTTTTTTATGGTAGGAAAAATAATTCCACATATGCTGTTCAATATTTTTAACTGGGTTTTATGTAACTATATTCAGATTCACGTTTATATATAGAAAGAAAGTTATCTTTGAAAACAAAGCAAGATTTCTGGACCGCATGGGAATGCCCGGCTGCTGCTTTGGAGATAATTCTGATCATTTCCCTTGCTCCATAATCCATGGAGTTGCTAAGTGATCCCTGTGATTTTTCTGGGATTGTTTTGCCTTTTTTTCTCTTCAGCATTTGTAGGCTGAAATAAAAAGAACATTAAACACCTAGATGATATTAGCTTCATATGTATACATTCGTCTCTGTAGAAACTGAAATACTTGGTTTTGAAGTATTTTGGAATTATCTCTGAGTTTTAATCATTTATCCCGATCATGTAAGCACGGACGCTTTCTTCTCACCTCTCCCAGGTCACTTGCTGGTTCCAGAAAACGATAAGAGATCTGCAGGAACAGAGTCTAGGCTCGTCACTTTCTGACAACAAGGAGCTAATCCGTAAGCACGAAGACCTGGAAGTCAGAGCTAAGGTAAGACACAGTTGAATAAGTGGGAAATGCAAATAGAATTTCTCTTCAAATATGGTTGAATCAGCCATTTATACTGGGTATCAAGAGAAAGAACTATTTGCGTTGAATAATCCACTGATTTCATGGAACTAATCATTAGAGAATTAGGTACCACCGCCCACTGACTTCTAGAATAGCAGTAAGACTTCTTTTTCTTCCTCTTCTTCTTCCTCCTCTTCTTCTTTTCTTATCCTTCTTGTTCTTGTGTGTGTGCATGCACACACACACAAATCATAAATACTGTCATGACTATCATGCTATGATGGGTTATATCTCTCTATATGAAACACTAAAACCAAACTACAACAAAAGCAGTTTTAAGTTTCTCATGTCTCACCACCCAAAATATTGGATACTCTAAGTTCCTGCTGTATCCGTCAGAACATTGGATACTCTAAGTTCCAGCTGTATCATCACTCAGAACATTGGATACACTAAGTTCTTACTGTATCACTCAAAACATTGGATACACTAAGTTCTTACTGTATCACTCAGAACATTGGATACACTAAGTTCCAGCTGTATCCTCACTCAGAACATTGGACACACTTTACTCCTCTGTACCACATTTTCATGGGCATCTCTTAAAAAAGAAACTTAGGAATTCCTGGGGAATATATGTGTGTAAGCACTTACCTGTAAGTAGTAGTCCCCAAATGTTTCCACCCATCAGGCAAACTTTCAGATTTTTTTTTAATGGTAGTTTGAATGTTATTTGCCCTCATAAGCCTGTAGGAGTGGCACTATGAGGAGGTATGGCCTTACTGGAGTAGGTGTGGCCTTGTTGAAATATATTACCATAGGGGTGGGCTTTGAGGTCTCCCATACTCAAGATATGCGCAGTGTCTCAGGCCACTTCCTGTGGGATCAAGGTGTAAGAACTCTCAGCTCCTCCAGCACCATGTCTGCCTGCACGCTGCCTTGCTTGCTACCATGATGATAACGGACTAAACCTCTGAGCTGTTAAGCCAGGCCCAATTAAATGCTTTCCTTTCTAAGAGCTGCCATGGTCTCTTCACAGTCATAAAAACCCTAAGTCAGACAGTTTTCACCTGTGGGTTTTCAATAATCTTATTGTCTGAGAAACGATTCAAATTTTTTACATGTCCCAGATAGGAAGCAGCACATTGCCTTCTAAACTCATGTTTGTGTGCAGCCATGAGAGGGGACGGGGGATGTCATTTTCAGAGAGAATTGATTGGAAATAAGGCATCGAGTGGGGGTCATTTCTGAACCTCATGAAAGGTTCATAGAGAAGGTGGGTATCCCTACTTCCCGCAGTGAGGCTGGCCAGCAGGGAGCTGGATGGCACGGACTGTGGCCCTCAGTCTTGTCAGTTTTTTTTCCTAAGTAAGCCACAGAAATGGCGCCATTGTTTCCTGCTGGAGTACATTCAAATTGAGAAGTGGAGTAGCTTTTACAGCTTTCAGTGAGGTTCCAGAGTGTGCTAAAATAGTTGAGGGTGTTTAAATAGAACCTTGGGAGCGTGAGTCATTGTTTTAGCTATGCCATTTTTATTTAATATGGAAATGATTTTCCTTCCACATATATAACTGAGAAGGGAATAGCGAACACGGATTGTTTTAAGTCATCCTTAGATGGCATCATAAGTCAACTTGTTACCCCGAGCCAATGAGCAGTGAGATGCCCTTGAACAGGAGCCAATGAACAGTGAGATACCCTTGAACAGGAGCCAATGAGCAGTGAGATGCCCTTGAACAAGAGGGCCTTCTCTGCAGTTGAGAGCCAATGAGCAGTGAGATGCTCTTGAACAGAAGAGCCTTCTCTTCAGTTGAGAGTGCACTGCAAACTCTACCTGAGAACACAAGAGAAATGAGGCTGAAGAAAATGCTTCCGGTAACCTTGGTGACTTTAGAGGTGGGTCATAGTCTCTTTAGAGATGGAGGTTATTAATCTGCATCTTCCAGGGAGATTTACAGCCATGCTATGCAAGCATCCCTCTCAGCTTCCCCATCAAACCTAGAGCCGGAGTCTGTTTTACAATTCCCCTATGAAAACTTGTATGTGTGCTGAAATTTACAAGGGACTTAGAAGTGTTAGTCACGCATGCCCATGCTCCCCCTGTTTTTTTCAGATGAGAGTACAGTCGTTATGAAGGCCTTTATTAGCAGTGGTCTCTACAGTTCTGAGCGTGATGTGTAAAATCGTTACCTCCTGTATTTAGGTCCAGTAGTGTTCGCATCCACCAGCTTCACGACCCAACCCGTCTTCCATGAGTCATCTAATCTGATTTTCCAAGCCATTGAAAATATTTTCCACTTGTGGTTGACTTCATAAACTAGGTTTGTGATCTTGGCCCTGGGTTCCTATAAATAATATTAGAATATCTTGTGAAAGGCGCCAGTGCTGTGGTCCCACAGGAACACTATTTAAAGGAAAAAGGCAACGGCGAAGCTTTCTAGTATGGGAAAAGGAAGTACAGTAGAACTTCCTGCAGGTTTATTTGAATAATTTGTGTGAGTAATTACGAGCTATACAGCCACTATATGCTGACGTACCACACTATTTTAATTTGAAAGAAAAAAATTGAAATCTGGAAGTGTAAAGTCTCTTACTTTGTTCCTATTTCAAGCCATCACAAGCCCTGGCCATTTTGGGTGTTTAGATTGTCCTACAATTTTACATCAGCATTAGGATTGGCCTTCCATTTCTTCAGATAGGGCCCTGAAGATCCTGGCAAGTATTTTACTTTGCATCTCTAGATATTTGGAGGACTATTACTTTCTTATATTTTTTTCTTTTTAAAAATTTTATGTTCTGTGTATGGGTGTTTACCTGCATGTATATCTATGTACCGTGGATGCAATGTCCACAGAACCAAAAGAGGGTATCGACTCCCCTGGAACTGGAGTTACATATCATTGTTTGCCACCATGTGGGTGCTGGAAACCAAACCCCAATCCTCTGGAAGAGCAGCCAGTGCTCCTAACCACTGGGTCATCTCTCCAGCCTCTAGTGTTGCCATCTTAACACTATTTAATTTTCTGGTTCATATTCGTAGAATGTCTTTCCATTTATTTAGGCTTTTTCTGGATTTCTCCCCCATGTTCAGCCGTGATAATGTTCAGTGCCCTAATCTTGTACTCTTTTCATTAAATTTCTTCCTATTTTATTATCCCTTATACTACAATAAATCAAACTGTCTCCTAATTTCCTGTTCAGATTGGTCATTGTTAGTCTATGAAACAAAGAAGATTTGGGGGTGGTAGTGGATTAGTTCTGAGAGGCTGTGAGTACCCCACTGGATTTTCCACATGACATGATCGTGTCATACACAAACCTCTTTTACAGTCTTTGTTATTTGTTTCTTACTCATCTGTCGTGGTAGTTGGAATATAATTGACCCCAAAATCTCACAGGGATTGGAACCATTAGGAGGTGTGGTTTTGTTGGAGTGGGTGTAGTCTTGTTGGAGGAAGTGTGTCACTGTGGGAGTAAGCTTGATGTGTCCTTTGCTCAGTTGACTTCCTGTTGCCTGCAAGATGTAGGACTCTAAGTTACTGCTCCAGCACATCTGCCTGCACACTGCCTTGCTAGCCACCATGATGAATAAGGGACCAAACTTCTGAAACTGTTAGCAAGCTACCCCAGTTAAATGTTTTCTTTATAAGGGTTTCTGTAGTCATGGTGTCTCTTCACAGCAATAGAAATAATAACTAAGACGTCTGTCGAGAAAGGAGAGAGAGAGAGAGAGAGAGAGAGAGAGAGAGAGAGAGAGAGAGAGAGAGATTGCTTTTTCAGAGTAGTATAGACCAGAGAGTCTCCAGCTACAGTAGGATTTGATGTATCAGGCCTAGGATGTGGTCCCCACAGTGCTTCCATGTGTAGCAAACTCCTATGTAATGCTGTGATGTTGGCCTTTGAACCATACATTGGAGGTTAAAGATATAAAGAAAAACAAAACAATAACAAAGCAAATACAACCAAGCAAACAAACAATGGAATCAAAGACAATGTAAGTTGTAGAGTCCCAAAGACATTATAAGTTGTAGTCATGGTTAAAACCTAGGTATAAATTAATCTCTCTCTCTCTTTCTCTCTCTCTCCATCACTCCTTCCTCATCCATCCATCCTAGATTGACAGATATGTGTGTGAATGTTTGCCTGGATGTATATATGTACTCCTTGTGTGTAGTTGATACCTGCAAATGTTAGAAGGTGGCATCAGATCCCCCAGAGCTGGAGTTACAGATAGCCGTGAGCCACTGTGTGGGTGGTGGGGACTAAATTGAGTCCTCTGCAAGAGCAACAAGTGCTTTTAACTACCAATCCATCTCCCCAGCCATGACAATATAAATCTAAATAGATCTCTAGTCTCTGAGGGTATGGACAAGATTGCCCATGTGTAGAACTTGATTTCTTTTGGCTTCTTGTCCTCTTCCCCATCTTGGACCCATTAAACAGGTGATTGAAAATCAAAAGTTAAGCATGTGAGATTTCTGATTGTTTGTTTAAAAAAATATATGGATGAGGGATGGGGATGACCCGGAAGGAGTTGGAGGAAGGAGAAAAGCATGATCAGAATATATATTTTTTTGAATGAAAGGGTATGATTACTCTCTGTAACTACCAGTGAAATGGAGTATTTAGTATAAAGGAACTACTTGTATATTTCTTTGATGTTTCAGGAGGTGTGGGGCAATATAGAGTTCAAATAACCAGTTTTCAGGTTATCCAAATATTTCCTTAGTATTTCACAAGCATTGGAGTGTGTTCTTCTCATTCCTGCATATGTCAGTTTACACAGAGAAACTCAGTACTGTGCTGTTCGGTCTTTCATCCTTCCCTGAAGACAGGTACAAAATTTATAAAGTTAAAATAAAGCATCCTCCTTCCTTAAGTCGGTGCACATCCTACCTGACGACTGTAGGGAAAAATCTGTGGAACGGAGTTGAATCTGCTGCTTTTGTACTACTTTGTATAGATTGTAAATCAAACCTGAAATGTCTCAAGGCAAAAACTAACCGCGCTCTCCCAACATCAGGACACCTGCATCCACACATCTCAATTCCTCTGTCTTCATTCTGGTGAATAATTTGTTTTACTTGCCTGATTTTTAAATGAACTTCCCAATTATAAGCAGATGTCATTTTTCACAGAACATAAATTAGAAACGATTCCATCACTAACAGTCACAAATCTGTATAAATAGTATTGAGTTTGCCAGTGAGCCTTGGGAAAATCCATAAAAGACTGCTTTTGTTTTTTAAATTGGTAACCCAATTCTTGTCTCTTACTTAGGGCTAGTTTCAAGCTCAGCAAGCCGTATCCTTTTAATTTCCAAGGGAAATTTGCATTTTAAAGCAATATATCTGTTTTAGAAGGAGCTAAGTTCCACAGAAGCAGAAGGCTGCGGTCTGTAATCGCTAGGTTGGAGGCACCTGCTCTCACTGTTATGGCGCCCTCGGCTCACTCTGTGTAAATGCCTCAAAGAAGATCAGATTGCGTTTGTTTTGAGTCCTGGTTTTTCCCCTCTTGTCTCCTGATTCTTTATTAGTCAATCCTAAAATGGAAATTCCCACAAAGTCTGGCTTCATATAGTTCCTTTTTTAATGAAGCCTAATCAGATGGTAACAGTGGGCTGGAGTCCTGAGTCCTACAACCTCCTAGTGCTACTGTAGAATCCGGCTGGTGATTCCTCGGGTCCTGGCTGGATTTCCTTGGTTTGCTATGTTCTCAGATTCCATGTTCTTGTCTCATGGTCTCACTCGGAGCGGCTGACTCACGATCTCCATCCCTTTCCTTTGTTTATCAGCTCAGCCTGGGCCACAGGGGCTGTTCTGTATTACTTCTGTCACCCTGTCTCTGCTGCTTCCTCATTCTGGATGATTCTGAGACAATCGGCATGACTTTCAATTGGATACATTAGAATATATTTATATTGGCCGTGAAAATTCATTTAGTTAGCGTAGGTTAATTCCCTGTTTCATCCTATATTCATTTTTTTTATTATTATTATTTTGTGCATGGGTGTTTTGCCTGTCTGTGTGTTTGTGTGTCTGTGTACCACATGTCTGCCTGGTCCCTCATGGAGGCCAGAAGAGGGTGTTGTATACTGTGGAACTGGAGTCCCAGACGTCTTGTAAGGGGCCACGTGGGTGCTGGGAATCAAAGCCAGGTCCCCTGGAGGAGCAGCCAGTGCTCTTAACCATTGAGCCATCTCTCCAGTCCCTGCTCTTCATTCTTGACCCCTCCCTTGTTTCTTAGTCATTTCCACTTCCCACCACTTGTAGTTGTCATTTCCCTTGGCTGCTCCCACCCTGACTCCCTGGTTTTAAGCCTGTTTTAGACGTCTCTGCCCATAGGAAATGCTTGGGAAAGTCTTGCTCTGGTCAGCTACATTTTTCTTATGATCACAAACCCTCTCACCCCCACTCCCACCCCTCCCACACCCACCCCTACCTTTCCTTGCCTTGACTTACTACTCTGGCCAGGGCTATCCCTTCCATAAGCGCCAACCCCTGCCTTCTACCCAGTCCCAGCTCCAAGCTGTCCAGCTAGAACTCCCATCCAAGCGTAGAACCGGGAGAGGGCATCTCCGGTTTGCTAAAGGGAAGGGACAGGTGCTTTCCATTAAGCATTTGTTTGGTTCCCACTCGAGCTCACAGGGATTCCTTTGGTGTTAGTCAGCTATCCTTAAGAGATGCTGAAGAATGTGTTTTGGATTGCCCCCCCCCACACACAGTGTGAGAGTTCTAAACCCCACCCAGCGCCATCGGCCGCTACTGTACGGGTTACTAAGCACAGAGCAAGAGTGCTGTAGGTCTCCTTAGTGACACGCTGCATCAGAGCCTACAGAGAGGGAGATACACGGAAGAAATTCTAGTCCTGAGTGCGTTTTGTTTGACGGCAGATGATTTCTTCCATACCGTTAGAGGCAAGGGTTTGCTCCTACAATGAAGAGAGAGAGTGAATGAATATTCTACATACAGCTACGAAAGCTTTACAGGAAACGTCTAAAATAGCTATACAGGTATTTGGAAAATTTTAAGAAAGGAAAACCTAAAAAATGTTTATTTTGATTTCTCTTCACATTCGTGCCTTTTTCTGAACGATAGCGTGAAGAAAGAATGAAACAGAACCCAGTGCTTCAGAGATGTTTCAAACTCATGATGGATTGCCAAACAAAGTCTCTCGCCAAGTGTGAAGACAAGGCTTTTACTTGGCATTGTATCTTCCGTAGCCCGTTTCAAACTTTACTGGATTTATAAAACAGAATTTAAATTTTAGATTTACAAGTCATCAAGGCAGTAGCATAATTTTTAAGAAGCCAGTCTGTTTAGTTTTAATGCTAAAACTTCCATGATTATACAATCTAAACTCCATTTATTGGAATGATCACAATATGTTTTAGGCCACGTGTTACCTGTTTATTACTACCTTATGAATATTCTCCTTGTCATCCTAACGTTTCATGGGTTAGAAGTACTATTGCTTCTTCAATAAAATATTCAGCTTTTTAAAAATAATTTTCACCATTCCAATAAAAATTATGATTCAATGAATGTGAAGTAAATCTCAAAATATGATTTTAAAACTTTCCTAAAAGATGTTACTGCCTTTACAACCATTGTTCTAGCTTTTTTTTTTTTTTTTTTTTTTTTTTTTTTGAGACAGGGTTTCTCTGTGGCTTTGGAGCCTGTCCTGGAACTCCCTTTGTAGACCAGGCTGGTCTCGAACTCACAGAGATCAACCTGCCTCTGCCTCCCGAGTGCTGGGATTAAAGGCGCGTGCCACCATCGCCCGGCTATTGTTCTAGCTTTTAATCGATGACCATGGTGGGTAAAACACAAGCAGAAGCCTTCCCTTTGTTAATTTAATCTATTTCACACAGGGGAATTTCTATATGAGGCTGAAACCTCACCATTTCCCCTAGAGTTGATTTACATATGTTTGGACCCTCAAAACATGCCTAGTAGATCCTCTAACAGACACACTAAGCCACTGCAGGTCACTAATGCGACTACTTCACCAACCTGCAGGATGATCAGAGTGTAGATAAACCGTGTTCTCTAAAAATGCTTTGGTCAGTCAGGCTTTTATTAATTTTGATTGAAAAAAAGAAACACCAGTCTGAATAAAGTAATAACCAACTAGGGAAAAAAAAAGTGTTAGGGGAGCAAGAAACCTAAAGAAAACAGCAAAGATGTAAGAAGAAAACACAGTGGTTCTCAGAAAATATAAATCTTGGGAAAATACCCTCTGCAGTTTCCCACGTATTTTTTTGTTTGTTTTGTTTTTTGAGACAGGGTTTCTCTGTAGCTTTGGAGCCCATCCTGGAACTAGCTCTTGTTAGACCAGGCTAGCCTTGAACTCACAGAGATCCGCCTGCCTCTGCCTCCCAAGTGCTGGGATTAAAGGCGTACGCCACCGCTACTCGGCTTCCCACATGCTTAAAATCTCCTTAAAACTAAGGAAGAATAAGACGATTCCCCCGTATTCTAGTCACTGGTGTGGGACTTTGTTTATCATGTGCTTTACTAATTTTATATTTTGCTTCCAAACTTTATTATGCCACAGCCATTTGTTCAGTAACAGCCACAAGCACCTGCCCTGCACTGCTGAATGGGCTCCACTCGGTGGCCAAACAGTGGAGAGAATAAAAGAACCCACAAATGCTCTAGCCATGGTTTGGGGGTGCTGCTTGCTTTGTTTTCCTTGCAATGAGAAGAAAATAGCCTAACTCATATTTAGAAATTAATTTGGGAATACCTGTCATTTCTAGCATAGCCGATCAGTCCTAATCCCAGCAGGATTATTTATGAATAATTAGGCTAATAAATCAAATCTGGGAGCGCTTCAAATACCAGATTGTGAAGTACAGCTGATGAGGCATTGAAGGAAGCCACCACAGAAGCAGGAGCACCACCAAGTGGTGGTGCCAACACTGGTCAGCCCGGCCGGGGAAGTCGGACTCAATTGCAAAAGTTTAGCCTGGAGCAACTTAGCAAGTTAGGAATACAAAGCTTTCTTCCAGACCCATGTCCTGCTCATTTCCAGAATTCTCTACAGGGAGGCTAAATTGCACGTTTCTTTCATCCGTAGATGAGACAGGGCTCTTTCTGCCGGCAGCCTGT
Organism: Alexandromys fortis; assembly: GCF_014885135.2. NCBI lineage: Eukaryota > Metazoa > Chordata > Mammalia > Rodentia > Cricetidae > Alexandromys > Alexandromys fortis. The sequence goes on from NW_026067898.1 coordinate 6,238,724, forward strand.
GCCCTTGCAGGGATGTACCCTGGGAGGGCATACTTCACAAGGCCCGCGGGCAGTGCACTCTGAACACAAGGCCCGTGAGGGAGCCCTCTTTCTCTAGGATGACCCTACAGGCGGACAGGTCGGCCTGGAAATGCCTGGAAGGGAGCATAATGAGGAGGACCTGCGCAACAGTTCACTTGACATAATCAGAATTTGTGCTTTCTGCCCGCTCACTGCCATTCTTCCGGAGCGTAAACATCTCTTTCAAAAACATGCCTGCTCAACGCAGACTTTCAAATGTTCCCTGATTAAAATTGCCAGGTTTGTTTGTACCATCTGCTAATGCAATCATGTGAAATTCGGATTTTTCTGTCAATGAGTTAATTGTCCTGGTACTGAACCAAATGGGATCAGAGATTTAAGACTGAGGGAGAAATGGTCTGCCTTCAGTGAGGCGGTCTCGGAATCAGCCGTGCTTTGGGAGCAGTCTGTGAAGTCAACATGGGCCTCTGCCCCATCTGGTTTGGGCAGTAATAGCCTGTCAGCCCTCCTCAGTCTCTTACACATGCGTCCCCATTTCGTTTTGTCCATCTCCCCTCACCTCAGAATTACATCGTGAAATCAAGCAATGAATGGCAATGTATCATAAGGTACTGAATTACGATGTCTTCTCCTCTGTGGGGAAGTTTTGTGTGAAACAAAGCTTATTAAACATGCTGCAATTGTTATTTCTTTTGCTTTTCAAATTGGAGTAGTGGACATATTTTACTTTTTGAACCCACTTAATGGCAATCCATAACTTCATTTGAAATCTCGCCTAAGACTATAACAAAAATAAAAGAAAGAAATCTTTCCCCCTTTCTTGTCTAGCCACACTAATCCTCTATAAAATTCCCTTTCCATCAAGGGAACTTAGAGCAAGCTCGATTTCTATAGCAGATGAAATACTGAAGTGATGCAGTTTAAAAGGGTCACTACTGTGAGCGAAAAACATGGAAATAATGGAATGACCCAGAGAGACAGCCTGAGCCCAGGAGTACACGCGGCCGCTCGACTTTATTGGGTCAGGGATATGCACGCGCCTCTCTCTAATTGCAAAGCCAGGGAAATGGCAGACCTTGGCTTCTGATGGTGGGGACACTCACTGGAAATGCTTTACTGCAAAGTGACTGTAACCCTGTAAGACGTTTAACACAGAAGAGACAGTGGGAAAGGCTCAGAGAAAAAGAACTAAGACTCTCGCCATTGGGCTCCCCCAGCCTTGACAAGGTTGACAACTCTATTTTTTAAGAAGTGTGATGGATTCAGATGACTTCCGAAAGTTTTATCTTAAAAAAAAAAAAAAACCAACAATAAAGCAGTAAAAGTGTCTCCTCAGAAAAATGCCTGGGGAAATACATCACCGCCATGGTATAGAAACGCATCAGAAACTGCCTGCAGATTGCCCAAAGAAAACACAGCCAACTTTCTGAGAAGATTGAATAGGAAAAGTGAATGCACCCAGCTTTATTTAATGCCCATGAGTTCATGTGAGAATGTGATTAAGAATGGAAAGAGATGAGAGGCTGAACCCGGTTCTTTGTTGTTTCCTCAGAAGGTCGAAGTCTACTTTTTTACCAGGATCAAAATAGCAAGTGACAGTGTTTGTGTGTGTGTGTGTGTGTGCGTGCGCTTGAAAAAGGGTTGCAGGGGGAAGGGTGGGGGGAGGGTTGCCGGGGGGGGTGTCCAACACACTTCACTCTGTACCAGAACATTCTCTCACGTGGATTTTCCGTTTATACCCTAAAGGCAGACTGATGCGTGTTCTTGAAGAAAAGGCCTTCTTCTCCTTATTGGTAGAGAGCTTTATTAGTTTGTTCAATGGGTAAAGCAAAATTAAGCCTGCGCTTGGGCAGGAAATGTTTTATTATATCTATAATAGATATAAACACGACATTTGTTTTGCTGTAGTGAGATTTCTGATTTGAAATCAGAAAATCCTAGGGTGGTGTATGACTTTTATCATCAGGGAGGCCTTATCAGGGCCCTAGGGAACTTTAAACACAGCGGCTCTCTTGGCTGATAGGGTAAACCCACCTGTGAAGGTGAAAACCTGTTATATCCTCCTCCAGGGCGAGCTGGGGATGGAGATAATGGAGCTGATGGAGAAAGAACCTGTGCTTCAGTTTTGATTCCTCTGCTTGCCGATGCTGAGACCTTTGGCAAGGGTGCAATTCCTCTGAGCCCTAGTTGCCGTGTTTCTTGATGTGAGGTGATACACGAAGCAGACACGGCACAGTGCTACCATGCAGGAAGGAGAAGCCATGGTTACCCCTTTGCTGGCAGCTAGTGCAGCGTCCTAAAGCTTCAAGTCGTCCAGCAACACACTGTGGCTATGAACCATTTCTCCACATTCTGATTGTGTCTGCATCTTCCTTACACGTAGCACACTAAGCAGTCCCCCCCCCTGTTTTGCATTTATTAGGGTCCTTCCTCCTAATCAATGCATAAGTTTCTAGTCAATGCCAATTGAAAAAAAGATTACCTGTTTTAGTCTGCTTCTTCACGTATTAAGTATTCACATGAGGTCAAGATTACTTGTCCCATAGATATTAACGGATTATAGAAATAATGGCCCATAGTCTTGAGGTGGATCTCGTGGGTAGCTAAATGTACAAAGAAAGAAGAGTGAAGAGATGGCTCAGTGGCTGAAGTACATTTCATACAAGTGTCAGGACTGGAATTTGGGTCCCTGGACTGCATGTAAATGGCCTGGGGTTCCAACCTCAATAGGAGCAGACAGCAGATCCAAAGAGCAGACTAGTTAGCACCAACCACATCAGTGACCTCTGAGTTTGAGAATTCCTACCTCAGTGAATAAGGCAGAGAGTGTTTGAGGACATACACTCAGGGATGTGTGCCCACACACGAGTATCCATCCATCCATGCCGAGGGATGTCAGCGCATACTCATGTACAGCACAGCACATGTGCATACGTAAAAGGTGGAAAGAAATGAGGAAAAATAAACAAGGAAACCGGAAGAGTGGGGTTAGCAGGAAGGCAAGCAGACAGTTCAAGGCCTCCTAGAGGGGCTTGGCACACACCAGCATAGCAGAAATTTGAGAATTTCTGGGACACAGAACCCTGTTCCCCTTAACACTGAGTACCATACTACCTGATAACCCTTGGGGAACATACCATTACCCTTAGCTCAGAACTGGGAAAAAGAAATACCCATACATGAAGATCAACTATTAGGTAATGGGGGCAATGAGAGAACTCGTGGAAGAAAGTAAAGTTGATCCTCAGTGAGGCCAGGTGTGTATACTGTGGGCTGGGCCACTTCGAGAACATTTGTTCTTTCCCAACAGGTCTTTGCTGGTTTTGAAGTGGGAGGGTTGTTTACCATGCTTTGGAGAAGAATGCCATGAAATAAATGTATTAGTTTTGTTCAAGTGGGGACACAACGCTCTTTGAGAAAGTGGGTGATCTTGAGAAGGCATGTGACACAAAGCCCGTGCCCGTGAGGACAGCTCTTCTCGTCCGTGAGGAATGTGGAGGGTTTGGTTTCTGACCCTCAGGTCTCTGGAAGTTAGCATGGTACAGAGACCCAGGCACTAGCCTCACTGGTCCCTCTTATGGGCAGTGTCACCGTGTGTAACAAAGTCTTCTGAGTCCGTGAAACAAAGGCAGAAAAAACCACACCCAAATCCGAGGATTTTCAAAGATTATAGTTACAAGCCACACTTACAGAAGGCTCCTCCCACTCCTCCTCCACCCCTTAGCCTGCCTCCCTTATTTTCATATCCCTCGATCAAATACTGGGACAGGTTCCATGGAATTACAAAAGAATACCTGTCATTTCTACATTCAAGACTAACTCATTATCACTGAAGAACACTCTCATATTGTGTATGTATATTTAATATATTTTACAATGTAATACAGGATAGTTGTATGAAATAGCAATCTGCGTATTGCTAGAGAATGAAGTTACGTTTTATTCTTTCTTTGAAGTCCCCAGCTGTACCAGGTGTGTTGTATGCAGTGTGTCTTATGAAATTAATGGAAACTGTCATGGCACATGACCTAAACTCAGACTTGTCTTATGCAACATAATGTAGCCAATGTGATTTATTAACAGGACAGTTTTGCACAGCAGACATGCCAGGACAGAGTCAGGCTGAGATGTTTCAAGTCTGATGTTAAATCTCTTATGCTTCGTGAATTGCCCTGTGCTTTATTTAACGTCAGCTAAGATGACATCGGAAAACACACTGACAAGACAGCCATCTTAGCGGCAGTCATTGTTTTATGCAGACCAATCTGGTATCACTCAAGAAACTTGAACTTGCTCAAGAAATTAACATAAATACTGGTTTATTCTGACTCGTATTTTTTTTTCCTCTGTTGCTTGTGTTTTTAACCCTCATGCCATATAAAGTAGAAAGCTAGGCTTTTTTTTTCTGACATATCACTAAGTGTGAAGCATTCATAGATGAGACCCGGATCAAGAAGAAAGCAGTGCATTCTGATGGGCGTTTATTTTACGATGAGTGATGAACTTCAGTCTTTCTGTGCAGGCAAACACAAAAACAATAGCCGTGGACATGGGATTCCTCTCTCTTTCTTGTACATGTTTGTTCCATTGACAAGGAGACCGATTGTGGGAGAGATACTTTTTTTACGCTTAGATGACTGCAAATCAGACAGAACGAGTCGGGGATGTTGAGTGTGTTTTGGAGTAGAGGTAGCAGAAATGGATATGATCCGCTTTAGGGCGATCTGTCAGTCACTCTGCCATTTTCCCTCTGCTGTTCTTGTCTTCTGGAGCCTGTTTTCTGTATCCTTTTCTATTCTGACTACACGTTGGTACTCAAACCCACAATGTAGCAATTGCTTCTACACGATGTATTGGACTTTATGGATCAGAAAATATAATGACAGATTCCTGATTCATGTCTCCCAAATCTCTGAGGCATGGCAGAGAGAGTGTCTTAATTCTGGTTGCTGTAGTGTGAAGTATCATAAACAAAGACTGATGAGCAAGAATAACTCATTTCTCACAATTCTGGGGGTCAGGAAAGGACAAGGGTTCTGTTGTGATGAGGGCTCCTTCTGGGATGCAGATCAACTTCCCATTGTGTGCTGTGTAGCAGAAGGAGAGTGGGCATCCTACTTAGAGGCTCTGCCCTCTGTCCTAACCTCCACCTCCCCAAACCATCTTTGGATTTGGGGAAGGACACACAAACATTCAATTCATGGCAAGATCTGTGTGCAATCACTAAAGAGGATGTTCTCTTACAGGAGTGGAATTCGACCGTAGAGAAGCTGAAGAGCCAGGCCCTGGAGATTCTTCTGTCGAAGGACTTCGCAGACAAAGAACACCTCCAGCTCTCTAACCAGAAACTGAATCGGCTTCAAGAAGAGTTTGGTCGACTTATGGTGGATAGAAAGACCTGGTTAACTCTGGCAAATGACTTTTTCACCAGTGCCAATAAGGTCAGTGTGAGGTCAAGATGATCATCATAGGTACTTAGGCTATCCAATAAGAGACCCATTGTGTTAGCTGGTCAGGGCACATTGCAAAAGGCTAAATTCCATGTAGAATATCAAACTGATAGAAGTAGAAAAGAAATATATGATCATATTCTTGTTGTGGCTATTAGTTTTTTTTTTTACAACTAAGGGATTATGTTTTGATGTACATAGAGTTAGTTTTTAAAATCACTCCAAAGCTAGGTTTCATGACACACACACTCGGGAGGCTGTGAGCTTGAGGCCAGCCTGGTCTGCATGTTCCAGGCCAGTTATATAGTGAGACTCTGTCTTAAAAACAAGCAAACAAACAAAAACCACAAATAAATAACCAACAACAAAGCAACTTTTAAAAGATTTCCCTTTGGAGCTGTCATTGGTCTGTTTGTGGGAGACACTATTCTCCAAGAGATAAGGAAATATGAAATATATCAGGTTGAAAAGAAACCTTAACAGTGTTACCAAAACACCTTTTATTGTTCACTTTAAAGAGTAGTTCAGGCTGGCCTCCACCTCCCAATTTAGCTAAAGATGGCCCTGATCTGACCTCCCTGTGTCCACCTCTCTAGGGCTGGGGTTGCTGTCATGCATTACCAAACCAGTTTATATAGTGCTGGAGACTTGTGCACACTGAACGAGTACTCTAGCACTTGAGCTATGTCCCGGATCCACTTTTGTTCTTCTATAACATTTTTCTTTAGTTTATTATGCAGAAATACATAGATATTATAAGTCTTCTCTGCATATAGAGTCTTAGGGTTAGAAACTGCCCCATACCAGCCGTTCAGCTTTGGGGGTACACGTTTAAGTAAGAGAATGGGGGCATCTTGCTACAGACCATCAGTGGGTCTTCTTGAGTAGAAGTATGCCACTTCTCCGTGGTAAATACCTTCCTGTTGAAGCCGGTGGTCCTGGGGGTGGTACTGTTTATGACTCATCAGTAACAAGTCATTAGGTCAGAGGTGGAGCCTCTGGAATAGGATTTCCACTTCACCTTCTGCTGTATGAGAAATAAGAAGTTTGTCTGCATCCCAGGAGAGAGCTTTCATCACAACAGAACCCTGGTCCCTTCAGGAGCACAGGCTTCCAACCTGCAGAATCCTAAGCAATGCCTCGCTACTGTTTATACACACAGGTGGGGTTCAGTGTGTGTGGCTGCTGCTGTTACTTGAACAGATTCTGACCTTTGCCACAGTCACATAGACCTCTAGATGTCTCAGCAATTTAAAGGTAGACGAAGTAACAAGCATAGGACAAGGGAAACTTCATACAAAGAGCTCTAAAATCGCCACACTGGTGCTGAGTGTTGTAAGCTACATGGTTACTTCATTGTGAAATTGTTACTTACAAAAATCTTCTGAAAAGATGAGTAGTAAAATTCTAAGACAGAGAAGATGGCATTCCGGGAAACCTATTAAGTACTGTAGATTAGCTGTGTGCTTTGGGAGTCTCACTGTTTTAACATAGGAAACAGATACAACATATAGCTAGAGATAATGAACAAAGTAGATGCCAATTGGTAGTTATTGTTTTTCCTTAGCAGCCTAATTTTGAAGTAAGAGGTTGTAAAATTTCCATCACACCTTTGATTTACACACCGAGGAAATCAGGGAAGGAGTAATAGAATGAGTTTCTATAAAGCAGTGCTTCTAATAGAAGCTGCAGAGCTCACAGCCTTGCAAAATGTAGACAATTCTCTCTCTCCCTCTCCCCTTCCCTCCCTTTCTCCCTCTTTCATTCTCTCCCACCTTCCCCCACTCTCTCTTGTTCTTCAATATTTTGATTTCTCTGCATTCATTATTTGATACCTTGCCTTGGTTGTTTGTCATCTGACTTTATTCTCAGACCCTGGGGGAATTTGTAAAAGTTAAAAAAGATGAACTGATGGAGGAGGTAGATAGGAAGGAAGAAAGAGAGGGAAAAGACAAGAGTGGATACTTTCTGAATCTCATATAATAATGCAAGTCTAGTCTAGAGAAGAGAACCCAAAAGAGTAGATTCCTTCTCTCATCCCACAGCGTGCTAACTAGTCCCAGTATAAAGTTGGCTGGCGTTCGCCTGTGCTGTGACTTGTGGCCAATGGTTCTCAGAAAGGTTTAGAGTTTTTTCTTTTTAAGGAAATTATTTCCAAATTAAAAACTAATAGCCCAATGTGAAAGATGATGGATATGGGGGCTGGGGCAGGGCCAGATGCCAGAGTTTGTGGAGTGAAGGTGAATAACCACCCAGTACATTGTTTCTGTGTTAGTAAGGTAAACATAAGTGACAGATTCATATAGAGAGCAAATCTGTGTAGGCCGAGAGTCAAACCCCTCCTATGACTTATCAGTGACATTTTTTCTTTTTGATTCATATTTTGGATTCTCCAAATTAAAAAAAATCTTGCTATTTTATCTAATCTTGCCAGAAAACCCATAAATGAATCTCTGAAGAGTTGGTTTTAAAAATTATTATAGTATCAAGTCTTTAAAGTAATTTTCTGCCTGGAGGTAGAAAGGTAGAAAGGCATGTAAAACACGCCTTTAATCCCAGCACTTGGGAGGCAGAGGCAGGTGGATCTCTGTGAGTTCGAGGCCAACCTTGTCTACAGCGTGAATTCCAGGACAGCCAGGATTGTTAAACAAAGAAACCCTGTCTCAAAAAATTTTAAGATAATGATGATGATGATGATCATAATTTTCTAGCTAGAATTTCTGTATATAGTAGTAGGTGGGGTAGTTTTTAATTTATATCATCATTTTTTTTTTCTGAGAAACACCATGTTTTCCCTTGGAAAACTCCCTGTGATGTGTCTGGAGGATGCTGGGTTTCCTTGCTGTGAGCATTTGTATTTGTAGATGACACCATGCTCCACATACCAAGGACTCTGGGAGTTTACTGACTTTCAGGCTCACTTGCTGTCCTTTCATGGATGCTGGCAGAAGTCACATGGTTTCTGGGTCAGCGCCGAATGACGACTGCAGCAAAGCACTAGCTGGGTGGCAGCAGGCAAACGAGCTCAGTATGGCCCAGTTCCAACATGGGCGATGGAGAGTACAGGCCCTCGTCTCCCCCACAGAGCTAACAGCGTGGAGAGGGGTGAAGGCCCACGTCTCCACCGCAGAGTTAGCGGCGTGGAGAGGGATACAGGCACACGTCTCCCCCACAGAGTTAGCGGCGTGGAGAGGGATGCAGGCACACGTCTCCCCCACAGAGTTAGCGGCGTGGAGAGGGGGGCAGGCCCACGTCTCCCCCACAGAGTTAGCAGCGTGGAGAGGGGGGCAGGCCCACGTTTCCCCCACAGAGTTAGCGGCGTGGAGAGGAACTCTCCAACTCAGAGAATCTGTTGTTTTATAGCAAGCAGCAAGCCTACTCTTTTGTCTCTGGGGGTGACATCACCTCAAATGGGAAGATTGCTATCTGTATAACCCACACTGAGATAGGTGTCCTGCTAAAGAGGTCAGGTCATCTATTCTTGGCTTACAAGAGACGGGTGTTAGAGATCGCACGTGCAAGATTGGCTGCTACTGTCACGGGGGCACAAATAAGACCCTGCCTAAGGACAGCTCTTTCCTACAGGCACCAATTCTGCTTCTGATATGAGAATTATTATCTCAGCAAACAGACTCATTGGCTGAACTGCCTCATGTTCTGTCAAGTGCTTGCGCTCTGTGGAGGCCAAAAAGGGCAGTCAGATACCTTTTAGCTGGAGTTACAAGTGTCTTTGACATGGGCACCTGGAGGCTCTGTTAAGAGCACAGGCTCTTAACCACCAATCCATGTCTCCATTCCCTTGGATTCCTCTTTTTAGAAATCATTCTTTTCTCTAAGAAACAACTGGAATGGTGGCTTCCCACCAAGCTTCTTTCACCCTGATAGTATGTTGCATTCCTACCATTGACCTGTGTTGGATAGTTAGTTGAGTAAAGCCAGTGGTGGGTGTGGTCCCAGGTGCTAGACTCTCATGGGTGTTTATAAGACAGAGTGATATACTGTAGCAAAGTCATGGGGTTAAGCCCAGTACTGAGGGGAGCCCTGAGCAGAGCCTGGCCAGGGCAAATGTGTCGAGATACCACTGAGTGCACTTGGGGTGACACACAAAGGGAGGGCAAACACGGAGAGATTCAGAGTCTGGCAGCGTGGGAAATGTCGGCTAAGTCATTGCCTGAGGAGCGCGGTAGAAGATCAGCATTAAGGGAGATTCAGGAGAGGTAGCCAGGGGCACAGGGAGGAATGTGGACACCAAGGTCAGGAGTGTGTGTTCGTGTGTGTGATTCACAATATATAGTGTTTACTATGTATGTTATGCCTTATCGACTAGTTGTTGCTGTTATTTATCATTTGTTATATAATACAGAAGAAGAAATAATTGAGAACTTGAAAAGAGATTGTGATAAGTCAAATCTAACCCCAGAAACTGATGAGGAATCTTCATTTACTCTACCTTCCTTCTGCCCCCCCCCCATAGAATAATGACTGTGCAGTTCAGAACCTTGTACTTTAAAGCTCAGAGATCAGTCAGATTGTTTAAACCTCAGCAGATACTCAAGAAAGATGGCTGAGTTATTAGTACAGAAGTATTAAATATATGATGGAAAATATAGGCTGTTTTTAGTATCCTTCATCGCAAGAGCCTAAACCTACATCAGGCTACAAGGTCTGATAGTCAAGATGTTCAATTTTGGGGTTATATAGCCCAGTAGTAGAGTGTTTGCCTGGTGTCTGTAGGGTTCTGGATTCGACCTCCAGTACTGCAAATATAAAAGGAGACATTCAGTTTGACTCCCGCTCATGAGTAAGCACTTTCCAGGAAACTGGTCAGTGGCTCCTTACATCATGACTGTATTCACTGGGTGTCCTTCCATGTGTGCGTCTACGCTAGGATGTATCTCTTTTGGCAGTGAACAAATTCAGCCTTGTGGGTATGGTCACTTCTTGGCAGATTTGTTTTTCGTTGCCTAATTAAACTAAGAAATATGTGTACCTCACTTTGTATTTACCCAAACACTAAGAATAGGGCCTTCTAGTTAATAGTTTGAATCATTGAGAACACAATACTAACTTCAGGGCTGCTGCTCTATTGGAGACCAGGCCCCTCTGAGCATATCTCTCACCCTCAGTAGAGCAGCTGAGGCTGCTTGTAAGACACCTTCAAGACAAGGTGATTGATACTCTCTCACAGGAGAGGAGAGAAGCCTCACTGGCCCCTCACCTGAGGTTCTAACCGCTGCTTCCTGTCCCTTCCTGTCTATTTTTTTTTTCTCTAAATGCACACAGACTCATAGTCTGAAGGGAGCAGGTGGATATATTACGTGCACCAAGTTAAGTGAAGGGAAAGACTCCCTCTCTGAAGGTACAGGAAGGTTGCTATTGGCATGGCTTCTCTGTGGTCACCCACGCTCCTATAAGTAACCCCTAGCCCGTGTTCTGTAAGTAGCCCAACTAATTCATTGGTTGCCCATGCTAGGCCTTGAGAGAATTCTACTTTAGTCTGTCCTATATAGCACCGGATTTGTTCTCATCCCCACCCAGAAAAAAGATCATACAACAAAGAAAACTGTCTTGTGTTGTTCATGAGAGATTATATTGATCCAAAGTATTTGGGATAAGCTCAGTTTGAAAGGGGAAATCTTACCGCAAAATCCAAGGAGCACCAATTCCCAGTGCAGCTTCTGTGCCATGCCTGAGAAGCTGAGTGGGGTTTCATAAAAGAGAATACCATGTGTATCCCCACATCCAAAGTCTCCAGGCAGCGTTCACTGTTTATTAACCTGCGGTTCAAGAGAGAGGTCGTCTTAATCATCTTGGTATGCCACCTAGTGTTCAAAATGTTTATGTTGCATGAAGGACTCAACAGCTGGTTCTATGGTACATGGGTCCAGTTTTTGAACTTGAGTTTTTGCTTCACAAATGAGTCTAACGATTCCATTTACTTCAGGGAATATCTTTCCATCATTTTTTTTTAGGGTTGGTAATAAATCGTACAGGCTTTTAAGGGTATGGCTGGAATATAAAATCGACTGGAGGGCCTCAAGGAGAAATGGAGAAATCTTTGTTAGCATGACTGAGACAGTAATATCCTGGGTTTTGGAGTCAGGCTGGGCATGATTCCGTCCTGACGCATTTCTTAACCACATGGCCTGGACATTTACTTCACGTCCTCCTGCACCTGACATCTTTATTTGTAAAATAGAAATCCTGATTCTGTGTCCTTACAGGATCACCAGGCCACCTAAATAAATTAGTGCACCACATGGCTAAGAGCTTGCTGAGAGCCAGCCGCTGTTCTCCCAATCCATAAGCGTTTCATATTGCTTTGGCCCCCTAATGTGGTCAGTCTTATCCTCAGCACGCAGTTGAGTCTATGGTTCTCAGATGTCACTGGATATTCCTTCAGGGGATGAAAGCAGAAATGATTCATGCATGATTTCCCATATTAATAGCACAAAGATCATCTTAAAAATCTCTTATGTCAGTTAAGATAAAAGAAAAAAAATGGTGAACAGACCCGAGCATCCTAAAGTTCTGCTTCATGAGTCTCATTTCCTTTGTGAGGTGAATTTGCCTCAGGAAGACCGAGATGTTTGTATGTACGCTTCCTCCATTCCCTTATTGATAAAACGCTGCTGATGCCCGCATTCAAGCCAAAGCTCCTTTTCCAGCATTTTTGAACTTGTGAGAAAACCTTCTGAGCAACAAATGGCTTTAAACACAGCTTTTTAGGAGCACTTATCTACCCTGTGACTGGGAGGGGTCGAGGTGGGGCAGCAAAATAATTTTGAGAAGCAAGGAACGGATGGGGTAGTGGGAGACATGGGAAAGAAGGACCTGAAATTCATCCTCCTCCAGCTCCTGGTCCTCATAGCTTTGCAAGCTGGAGCGCCTTCAGCCGCATCCTGAACGACGAATCGGTTGTCCAGCCTGAACCACCAGCAGTTGTCTTTGGTGATGTGTAAGATCAGAAAGGGAAGATCTGTGTCCTTGTATAAGCAACTGAGGGTTCCTGGCCCTCCAAAAGAGGTGGGAGCAGAGTCTCTGGTCAGAAGCCGTGTTGAGTTTTGTGACCTCGGTCATTGTCCAGGGTGTGCCATTTTGTTGTTATCCAATATTGACTCTTTCCAAATTTATTAGTCAAAAATCGGACACTTATTTATTCAGTATCTTTGTGAACCAGCATGGCAGCAGAATTATGCCGGGTGACTCATGAGTCTTTTTAAATAAATAAAACGAATAAATTACGCCATTCTCTGATACCATCTATGTTTGATTTGGTGCGGTTGACTGACCTTGGATCTGCTCTTAACAAAAGGAACAGGAAAGGTTTTTTTCTATTGGCCCCTTTAAGAACAAAAGCCAAGCAGTTCCTTCATCTTTCCCAAATTAGGGCTCCAAGGAGCTGACCTGTCTCCTCCGAATGTGGGGGACTGAGATGGTTCAAATGAGCTAGGATCCAGCAGGAGAAAATAACGGCCCTTGTGCTTTTATCTTTTCCTCCCAGTCTAGTCATAAAATCTTGATTCGCCCGGGACATATAAGGCTTGAAGAAGCAGGGGGCTGTGGAAAGAAGAGAGAAGGGAGAGGGCACTTGAATTCCAGTCGTCTGTGTGAGGCTCACAGTGTTCTCGCTGCCGGGCAGACCTCCTGTGCTGTGATTGCAGTAAAGAGATCCAGGATATCAAGTTCCCTACGGATAGGGCACATAGCAAAGGAATCTCTTCTAGGCTGGGATGAGTGGGATGAGAGTGGTGGTGCTTAGGTCATTTCTGGAAGTGGCGCATGGATTCCGCATCGAATTCTACTCACAGAGAGTATACTTTTGAAGAAGGAATTCTTTTAAAGCCCAAAGGTTTAGTTCTTCTGTCTGTGTCTACAGAACTATCCCACCATCCCCCAGTGATGCTTAAAACAAAGTGTGCTGGTTGGCTTTTAATCAACTTGACACAATTAGAGGCATCTGGGAAGAGAGAGCCCTCGTGGAAGAATCGCCTCCGTCAGAGCAGCCTGCACGCGCATCTGTGGGACATTTTCTTGGTTGATGGTGGTTGTGGAGGACCAAGGCCACTGTGGGCAGTTCTGTCCATGGGCAAGTGACCCTGGGTTGTATAACAAGGAAAGCCAATAGCTATGCTCTTCCGTGGTCTCTGATTCTGTCCCTGCCTTGAGCTCTTGTTCTGGCTTCTGTCAATGATGGACTTTAATCTCTAAGATGCTGTAAACCCTTTCCTTCCGAGTTTGCTTTTGGTCTTGGTGTTTTACTAGGAGAACAAAAAGCGAACTCAAACCCTAATGAACTCCACTATGAGATCCCTCTCACCTCACTCACGAGTGTTCTGCACGGGTTTGTGATAAGCTAATGAAAGAAGGAAACCTGCCATCCCTTTATGTTGTCACCATTTTATTACTTGCTCTATTATGCAGAGAAAATCATAAAGTGTATCCCTAATATTTGATCTGTTTGAGAAAAGAATATGGGAGAAAATTTGGCTCCCTTGTTTCCAAGTTCATGAGTTGCCTTTGCCCATATGTGACTCTTACTATATTATATATAATGTTATACAGTATATGTAATTATGTTTGAATATTTAAATATTATATGTTTATATAATATATATCATATCTTTGCCTATATGACTCCTACTTCTTGTGTATGTTTGGCCCTTCAATTTATCTGCATTATTTTGGGATGTCATGCCTTTATTATAGCATCAAGACTAGGGAACAGTGACATTACACATGTATCTATAATAGCCTTGCAGTTTTAGCTTCTAACCCCTATGAAAATGAGGCCATGGTCAAGGCCTGGTGTAGGGTCACAGAAGAAATCTCCCTAAGATGAAAGGCAGGTGACAGGTGAATGTGCCCTTCTAGGAGACTTTTTAAAGATGTGTTTGAGTGACCAAGATCTAGACTAGCAGTTAAACATGTGTGGGTACTTTCTAAACACTCACCCTCATTCTTAGTTACTTTCTTTGTTTCTCTTTAATTTTCAACCAACAACAAACATGGCATGGCTCATCATTCAACCAGAATGCCAGCGTATTTCTGCATTTTGCTTTGTTCCCAACCTCAAGAGAAACATGGTCAAGTAAGAAAGGATCCTTGGATATCAAGGTTTCTCTGCAAGGCTTAAGTGACTAGAGACGGCAAACCTGGAAGACATGAGGACGTTGGAGGGAGGAGAGAATCTCAACATAAAAGACCATTTGAGAGGATTCCGTAGATTCCAGTTCTGTCCAGTTTGAATTTGGCCATTTGCGTTACTTCCCTAAGACAGTAAGCTGAATGCGGGGGCACGTGCTCCATCCATCCCAACTCCACTGCTGAGATATTCAGGCCATGAAAGGATACACATTTTTAATAGCTCATCCATTATGTGTGTAAAATATGCAAAATATCCGTCTGATTCTGAATTTCAACCGTGTCTACCTGCGTCGTACAGGTGTCTTCTCGGTATAAGCTATCTTGGTACTTTTATGGTGTGGATATTTATTTATGTTGAACTAAACTGTACGTTTCCCTAAGCGGGGACTGCACAGCTGTTCCCCAGAACTGAGATATTTTTTGTTGCTACGCTCAAACTACGAAGTTCAATGGCCTGCTTTAATCGCCAGCGTTCCGTGCGCACACTGATGCCGAGTTTTAAACTAGAAAAGCAGAAAATGAAAGTATGTTTTCTTTGGCAGGCATTTGATGTACTTGGAGAAGTCGAAGCTTACCTTAAGCTCCTTAAATCAGAGGGTTTAAGCCTGCCTGTCTTGGCAGCGAGGCATGAGGAATTACACAGAGAAATTAAAGACTCCACCGCCGCTGCTCTGCAGAAGGGACGGGCCTTAATCAGCCAAGCCGACTCCTGCAGGTGAGGAAAGTCTGCTTTATCCCCCAGCCTAACGAGCTCTTTCGGTTTCCACAACCTGGTGGGAGAATAAGTTGCACAAGGTTTTTCTGTGTTTCTTTTTTTTTTTTTTTTTTTTTTACCCCCCTGCTTCTGATGTTTGGCCGCATTATGATGTGGCTTAAAAGGTTCTATTGAATTCTGCCTGCGGTGATTCTGAGCACAGCGTTGCTCCCCCTGAAGTGAAGGCAGGGGTCGGAGCATGAGGACTTAAAGATGCTGAAGCTTTGTGCCTGTGCGTGTCTGAGAAGAGGGAGAAGCAAGGCACCAAACAGGGAGGAGCTTTGCTCTGCAGGCTTTCCACATCCTGCCTTCTCCGTGCTTCTTCTCCCTCCCTCAGCTTCTCCCTCCCTCAGTTCATGGCCTTCTCTATTTTCTCTTTCCAGAAAACAAAACAAAATAAAAACCAAACAGACAATAACAACAAAAAATCTACCAGAATTCTCATTTCCTTTTTACTTGGCTATTTCACTGAACAAAGCCCCAAGTAAAAGGTAACTATTAATAACCAAAGCTCACATTTAGTGAGAGCCTGCTATGTGCCTGGCACTGTGCCAAGGGCTTTGGGGACATTATCTCACTAATCCACACAGTGACTCCATGAAACACATACTAAGAATGTTTTCCTTCCATGGACAGGGGAACTGTGATACAGAGGGCTTAAGTGACTGGCAAACAGGATGGCAGAGCCAGTTTGTGACAGAGGGAGCTTCCGAATCCAAGTGCCCAGGCTCCGGTTTCCATGCTCTTGGGCAAGGTGCCAGGATCATTGACTTCCACGAGCATGCTCAGCAGGCGCACCAGGCTGGGCTGAGAATTGGCTGGGCATGAAGGAGACAAGGGGGCAGTGGGAAAGAAAAAGAGAGGGTGTGTGGGAAGTGGGGGGACTTGAAGACAGGGAGGTGACCTATCTTCAGTTCCTGGAGCCAGTATCAGCCAGGAAGATTGCATCTACGTTTAATCAGCAGCACTTACGCTTAACAGAAAGAGAGGAAATAGATCTGTCCAAGAAGGTTAAACCCCGGTTCTCATTTGCCGTAGTTTTCTATAATTTCCTTGAAACTAAAAAAATACAGTTTGAGGAATGAAGTAGGTAGAAGGTGGTAAACATGGTTTCATTTCCCTTGAGCCCCATTTCACTCTCTTAGATGTGTTTTAAAGTATGGCCATGGATGTCTAGGTATAGGGAAATTTTTTCCCAGAAGACGACCTGAAGTGGACAGAGACCTTTGATTCGGGTACTTACATGGTTGCTATGGGTCCATGCAAAACTGTGATTAGAAATAATCCCAGGTCTCCCAGAAAGAGCCAGAAACCGAAGGCCACAACAAGGGCAAAGGCTTCTCCTCTGTGGAACAACTACCGACAACTCTCTAGCTGCTGCGGCTCTCGACTTGGGTGTTGAGCCAGATGCCAGTTATTTTCTGTTAGACTAGAGGGCCCGGGCGTACCCAGCGTGGACCCATGTGGCTACTGCAGCTGCTCCCTCCCTTTCCTCTCCTGATCCATGCCTGTTCCTTCCAAATGTCTTGAGCCAGGCAGACGACTGTCTGTCTATAAGATACAAGATACTTAGATGTTGGACCGGGGCAGTCATATCATGACTGGCGTACGTGGTGAGGCCTGTTATTATCACTGGATCTCACAGCCCTGGCCAGTGTTATTCTCCTGGTCAGTCTGTCTGTGTTGTTCTCTCTGGCCAAAGGGAGAGTCCCCATGTGTGTGCAAATGAGGATGCAGCCAAAGCCCCCAGACACTCTCTGATCCCTGGAGTTCTGGTTTAGGTTGCTGCTTCCTACCGGGTACTCTGGCTCACAAATCCTAGATGCTGGCTTCTCTTATTCAGCTGGTGCCATCGCAAGCCCTTTGTTTTTGCTTCCCTTCTCCGGGTCACACATTTGTCTTCTCTCAGCCACTTAAGGCCCAGTGAGAAGTTTAATTCCTGTGCCTTACCCAGAAACTGAGTTTTTTTGGTTCAGCTTCAGGCTCTACTCGTAGAAACAGAAATGTGGTCACAAGTTTTTACTGGTAAACTGTATCCTGTTTGCTCTATGTGAAATGCTTTGATTTTGATAGCGAGAGTTTCGATTGAAGTGCTTTTATTTTCTCTTTCTCCCCCACTCCTCTCCCTTCTTCTCCCCCTTCCGTTTTGGGTCATGTTTTTGTAAGCTTGCATATTTCTTTGTTCATCTAGTCCAATTCTTTTGTCTCCATGTTCTTTCTTGTCATGATTTTTATACTCACCCTGTTTTCCAAAGAGGAGTCTATCATCATTTTGTCTTTTCAAGAGGCAGTTTGGCTCTCAATGGAAAAAAATAAAAATAAAAAAATAAAAAATAAAAAAACACTAATTAGAACTGTTGCAAGAAAATTAAATTAATAACTAAGTAACTGGATTTTAAAAAATTAGAGTATGTGTCTATCAGCATCTCAGAAGTATCAGTTTGCTTCATAATAGTATCAAGATACTGCTTGCCCCAAGATTTCATAATTGTGCAAATCAATGCCACTTCCATGTGGTGGGGAGAACTGAAAGAAAGGGGAAATTGTTTCTTGGCAAACATATTTTTGATTCAGAAAGTTGATGCAAAATAGAAATCCATTAAGAAAAAAATTACAAACATATTAGAATTTCCCTTGAAAGTCAGAGGACAGCGTGGCTGCTGACCCCAATCCCATATATTCTATCAGGAACTTGTTCCCGTTTCTTCATCTGATCCATCTCCAAACGCTGAATTCCCATCAAAGGAGAGAAGAGAAGTTTTCCAAGAAGGAACTCTCCTGCCACAGCTAGCTGCAATGAAGGTAGAGTTTAGCGTGGCAGCCAGGACAGCAAAGAGCCATTTGAACTTGTCTCAGTGTCTATATGGACTGTCACAGTGGGTTCCTAGACTGTGAGATGCCAGCTGTGCCACCGGGTCACAAAACACCAAGGTTCCTGTTAGCGGACCTCCCAAAATGTCATTGATCGGATGACATTTGATTCCACATCCAAGGAGTTTGACTGTGTACACTGAGAGTTCCAGAACAGTGCTGTGACTTTTAATCCTAAATCTTATTCGCTGTCCTCCTCCATCAAATTGAAATTCTCATTTAATATTTGTGATTAAATAATGCAACACCACCCCTTGCACGTAGAAAACACCCAATACCCAATTACTTTAGGGTTAAAAATCTATACAAAGAACCACACAATTGTGTCAAATGATCACAGCAAGGTGAGACATTCACAATAGTGGTACTCATTTAGATTAAACAGGAAGGCTATGGTTGAATTAGAGGAGTTAAGTATTTCTATTCCGATAACAAAGGTGGAATTTAGAATTGGAATATTAGCAGGTAGGGCTTTAAAAGTCTCTATTAGTTAATATTTTTACTGTTAATAATAGAAAAAAAAAACCAAACTCGGAAGCTTACATTTGAATGAAATGAGATCATGACAACTCCAAGCATGGTTGAGGAGAAAGTTTTTATTGTAGACACGAGGAAGAGCAAAGCCCACGGCATCCGGAAGAGTCCAGAGCAGGGAGAGAAGTGGTAGACTAAACATGATCAGCAAACTGGACTGGACATGAGAGGGAGGGAGAGATAGGAGAGCGAGAGAGGAAGAGAGAGGATGCAAAGAAGACGGAGGGAGGAGCAAGAGAGCCCATAGCTGTAATGACAGGTGATACAGGAATCAGAGGCTGGGTGAAGGGAAGCCCTGAGCTGGAGAGGTTTAGGGCAGGGGTGGGGGTGAGAGGAGCTGAGGAGCCTCAGGTACCCTGTGAGCCTGGAGGCCAACATGTGCGTTGGTGTGCTAATGGACACCTCTGTGAACCATTTGTCCTGAGTTTCTTTTGGACCTGGCAATGTTTATTTGGAATTAAGTGTGCTGGGTGAATTGAGATGTTTGTCCTTACTCTTCTATAAGGAATGGGGGACAGAGACACACTGTTTTTCTATCCTGCCATCAAATAGGCTTGAACTTCAAGCCGCCTCACAGAATACATAGTAGTAATGCCCAGATTTCCTTGCTTCTTCTAAATCTGATCTACAATCTAACAATAATTCTGATCATTGAGTGCTTTTATCTTTCCGGATGGTAGCATCTGTCACATGAGCAAGGGACATTGTATTATGATTTTTTTCATGCACTCCTTTGCATGCAATTATGATACAATAAGTTCCCCTCACTAGAACGTGATAGTAACCAGTTTGAGAATCACAGTCAGGCTGACAGCCTTGGCTTCTGGGCCCCTGTTCTCTTCCTGGGTTTTGCTTGGCATCACTCTTAACCAAAGGTGGCCTGCTACCACGCACTGTTTGGTATTAAGGCACAGGATGCTGCGGTGGTTGGAAGTGCCAGGTCTGAAATCTAAGACGCAATGATGAGTAAAAGCAACGACCGCCATCTCTTTCTCCAAGCGCGGCTCCAACTTCAGAGCTCAAGACATGAAACGCACAGCAGGACCGGGCTACCTTGTGAAATATTCATTTGCCTTTCTTGCTTGTTAAAATTCCGTTTAGGAGCTGTATGCTGCGAGCATCTATTAGCTCCGTTTCTAGCCCTGCATGAAGGAGGGTGCCACTTTTCATTCTATCTCATCATGGCTAAACACATTAGTTTCATCTTAGCTGAATATTTTGCTTCTGTGTAACTTTATTATCTGCTTCAATCCAATGCACATGACTTCCTTCATATAAATTCTTCACATAAATTTTCATTCTTCATATTTCTCAGAGTGGGGGAAAAACTAAGAGTTAATCAAGATTATGCTTATCCTCCCCACAGTTTTTGTTTACACTGGCTAGCGCTGTCTTGGTTGGTGCTACAGATGTTAATGAACTGTGGACAGAACTCGGGCCTTTTCTTCTTTTGTCCATTCCAAAATCACGCTTAATGTTTTGTTAAGCAGGTGATCCCAAGCATCTAATGTCATGTCTGTCCCCATGCTGTTTGCCTTCTGGTGGGGAGAGCCAACCAACAAATCAATCTGCAAGTGAGCTGTCCTTTGAAGCAGGAGCTACTGGGATATGGTAGAGAAAGTCTGTGTGGCCGGAACTGTTTCAGGCTCTGAGGTCAAGGGAGGACTGACTAAGAAGAGCTCCCATGCATTCCCGGGGAGCTAAGTGGACCCTACAAAGAACACAGCGCTGAACAGGAAAGGACAGTGTGGCTGGAGGAGAGGTGGGCCAGAGGGGGAGGAGAGGGGGAAACATGGCTGGAGTGGAGCTATATTACAGGCTCCTTAGGAATCGGAGGAAACACTCTCCTTTACATAGCTCTTGATGGACTTAGGGATCGCCCTCTAGGGTGTACACTGATCTATCATTGCCCCCATTTTGCAGAAGAAAACCTGGGCACAGAGATGTTCGACAGCTTGCTATAGCTGTAGGAGGTGGAGGCCTGGGTTGCTTGTCTGAGTTGTTCTGTTCGATGGCTAGCTATTGGTTCTTCTCCTCTTTCAGCTCAACTTGCATTGGTGGTGAGGAAGCTAGTGACTTCATGTCATGGACTTTCTTTTGTTCCAGTATGTTCAAGAGGAATTTCCTCTCTCTCTCTCTCTCTCTCTCTCTCTCTCTCTCTCTCTCTCTCTCTCTTCTCTTCTCTTCTCTCTTCAACTCAGCCTTCACTTTCCCTGTAGTTTTCTTTGTTTTGTTTTTAACTGATTGAATGTGTGGAAAATGGCCATGACCTCAAGGCCAGACAGAGACACATCAACCTGTCACAGAACTGCAAAAACCTATTGGCATCCAGTCAAGAAGACACACATGAAGTATATGTGCGTTACCAAAACGGGACCCCTGGGGACAGAGGCCATTGTACACAGTGCTTCAGAGAAGGCAGACGTAATTTTGAACAGAGACCAGGGCAGGCTGAGTGAAGGAATCCAAGAGAGGGAACCATGGGAAGAGTTTATCTTCAGGCCAAGATGACCAGAACGGTCAGCTATGGCATAGCCATGGTAAAGCTATGGCACAGCCCCGCACAGCTATGGTAGAGCCACGGCATAGCTATGGCACAGCTATACAGCCACGGCACAGCCACGGCACAGCTACAGCACAGCCACGGCACATCCATGGCTCAGCCACAGCACAGCCACGGCACAGTACTGGGTACCCCTTTGCAGTTCTCGTTCCCTCCTCACCTTCCTGCTCCCCATCTTTCCTTAGTCCTCTCATGTGTGTCTGGTCACCCAGTCGCAGGCTGACAACCCACCTGGGAAGGCTCTCAGCTTCCTCTCTTGACACTGACACAGTAGGAGCTTGAGCTATCTGGAGCAGGTTTGACATCAGAGAAAAGCTGCATCATAGTAAAAAAAATTTTTTTTTAACCTTAAATGGGAAAACAAACGACATGCCAGCTCCCCAAGAAAATAGGAGCCACTTTCTGTTGCCTAAGAGATTCGTTTGTGGTTGCATCCTGTAAACAGTTCCACCAAGCACTTCAGAATTTAAAAATAACTTGTTGGGGGCTGGATGTGGTGGCACACCTTTAATCCCAGCACTCAGGAGGCAGAAGCAGGTGGATCTCTCTGAGTTCGAAGCCAGCCTGGCCTAAAGAACAAGTGCCAGGACAGCCAGGGCTGCACAGAGAAGCCCTGTCTCAAACAAAACAAAACCAAAACCAAAACAAACAAACAAACAAAAAAAACAAAGCAGCATCAACAAGGTAGCTGGTTTTAATGGAATTGAATGGCACAGTTAAGCGGTAAAAGTCAGACACTAAAATCCGGGAAATCCGCAGTTGAGTTCTTAGGTCAGTTTGAACTTAGCTGCTCTTCAGATACCCTCGTGTCTGAAACCAGCTGCTTGTTTCAGATGCTGACTGAGTGGTACCTTTGCAGTCTCACCCTGCTAACACTCAGCAAACACTGTTAAGTTGGATGGCTTTTTTTGTTCATTATGAAACTCTTAATACCGAGTATATTACAAAGCTTAGACTGCATTAAAGGAGTATCTATCAATTTATTTCTTAATCAAATATCTATGTTAGTCACTCTAATGCAAATTTACTTTCTTATGATGTGACGTGAAGTTGCCTGAATCCCAGTGGGAAGAGCAGAGACAACGGAGTAAAGGCTGACTTGAAGGTCGGAAATTCTGCTCAGCATCGTTGAGGAGTTCTCTTAGCTTAGGGGGTTCCGGAAGAAAAGGTAGAGAAGGGACTATGAGTAAACACACTAAGGAATTAAGGTCAGGGTCTTCTATTTGATTCCATTGGTCGACTTCTCTGTTTTTATGCCAATACCAAACTGTTTTCAATACTGTAGCTCTGTAATAGAGTTTGAAGTCAGGGATGGTAATGCCTCCAGATGATCCTTTATTGTATAAGATTGTTTTGGCTATCCTGGGTTTTTTGTTTTTCCATATAAAGTTGATTATTGTCTTCTCTAGATCTGTGAAGAATTTTGATGGGATTTTGATGGGGATTGCATTGAATCTATAGATTGCTTTTGGTAGAATTGCCATTTTTACTATGTTGATCCTCCCAATCCAAGAGCAAGGGAAATGGGAGGCGGTGGCGGGGAGGAGACAGAAATCTTTAATAAATAAATAAGTAAATAAAATTAAAAAAAAAACACACTAAGAAATGAGGTGCTCAGTGCAGTGCTGGCCAGAATAATGCCAACCCAAAGATAACCCCAGTATTTCCCTTGAGTAGGAAAGCAGTTGGCCATTGTTGGGGCAAGCATGTAACAGCACAATCTCAACCCATATCAAAATGAATTCAGGGGAGATTGTGTAATGATAGAGTCCTGTAAACAGGTAAAGGCAAGCCTCAGGTTACAGGCACAGTGCAACACTAACTGTTTGGTGGGGAAATACAAGATGAAAGCTTACTGGAAAGAAGTACATCGAAGTGCAGCTTGATATTTTCCAAATGACCCCAAATATCTGTATTTATCCGATTATCTCTTGCTGTGTCATCCTAAGCTATAATAAATTTCGACAATCAGCCTTTTGAATGTGGCTTTCAAATGAGTCTTGTTTCCCTCTCTCAGGCTCCTGTTGGCAATCCGCCAGGGTCTATCAGTCTGTCTGTAGGACTGCCTTGTCTCTCCCATGCCTCTGATGCTCTGGATTGTGTTCTCAGTGATCCCTCCGGCTGCCTTTCTCTTTTGTTAGTTTCCCCCTTTGTTTTCAGTCATTGATTTTTTTTTTTTAGTAGTAGTAACTGTTACTCTCATTTCTGGGGTTTCTGATCAATTCTTTTTGAATCCCATTTTGTTTTATTTCTGAATATTTTGTTTGGGAGTTTCCTTTTATTTAACTTTTTTTGAGAATTTCTTTCATGGGTACTGTGTCTATGTCATCTCCACCCACGCAAGTCTTCCTACTCCCTCCCAGCTCCTTCCTTATACCCCACCACTGCCTATCAAGTTCATGACCTATTCTTCTATAATCACTGTTACATGTATATGTACATATACACACATACAGACAGACAGACACTCATACAAACAACCTACTGACTCCATTCAGTGTTGTACATATATGTACATGTATTTAGGGATGCCCACTTGGGACTGGAGAACCTATGAGGGGGCTTATCCCTCTCTCCACAGCCACTGGTTGCAAAGAACTCCTTCTCATGGGTGCTTGTGTGTCACAGGGTCTCCTGCTCCTTCATTTTGAGGAGTGGTTTTCCCTTTACCTCTCTTGGCTTTGGGTGGGTTTATTTTCAGATCGCTTCATTTGAACCGGAGCGTGAGTGTGTTTCTCTGATCACCGCTGAGGGTCTTAGCCTTGCTTGCTTTTCCTTGCTCGTTTGGAAAACAGTTACACTCTTACCCGGTGTGGGTGGGATTTGTTCTTTGACTATTTTTTTGCTTTGCTCTCTCCCAGAGGATTTGTGGCAGAGGAAGGATAATCAGGAAGCTAGCAGATGGTTTAGTGAAATTCTTGGCTGGTCTGCTCTGTCTGACTCCACAGCCCTGTGGCTGGAGAGTGTAGTATTTTTCAACCTCCTTTTGCAAAGAGAAAAAATATCATCTCTATGTCTGAGTTCATGCAGAATCTATATGAATCCCCGATACGGCACACATATGTTGGTCGCTATGATCTTACAGCAATGAATCTGTCATCCATCTGACCAGAACTGAAGAGTCCTGTAACTCCAGCCTCACTTCCTGCTTGCCTTCTATGTATTCATTACTATGCACGTTCAAAGTGTATGTGTGTGTGTATGTGTGTGTGTTGTGGAGAAAAAGTATCAAAATATATAACAAATCATCAGAAATACTGTAAAGATATGCTTTTCACGTTTGTAGTACAAACAGCCCTTCTTCAAAGTAGGGATAAAAAATAGACTTGGTGCTCTTCTCCCCCAAATGAAGATAGTCACAAATAAGAAAGGACGCAGTTCGGGTCTCAGTTAAAGGGAGCAGCAAGCTAAAGATAGGAGACCCTCCCCACCCCATCTTCCAGGCGTCATTTGCCATACACGGAAAGGAAACTGCGGTCAGCTGACCCCTTCTGCTGAGACAGAGTACGCTGTCAAGCGCTCACCATCTGGCTCAGCCCCTGCTCCAGATGGGCTGCCGTAGTAATTTATGGAAGGGTGGCGAGCAACTTGCATGCTCCGGCATGAGTCATTAGAATGCATTAACTTGGGGATTTGCCCCATCCCCCAACCCCCACTTGCGACAGATGCGAAGACAGGGTGAGTGCTTCCGTACAGTAAACAGAGCAGTCTATTCCGGAAGCAAAAGTCAACATGCCTGTCCTCTCTGAAGGAAAAAAAAAAAAAAAAAAACCAACCAAGCATTTATTCCCTCTTCCCCTCAATTGGCTTAATTAACAAAGGTTCAAATGCCCCCACGATGGAGCTTCTAATGAATGTCTGAAGAAGCCTTCTCAATCCAACGTGTCTGAGCATCTGTGATATTGGAACGCCAAAGTCAAGATCAGGAATAATCTGACGCGCCTCGTGCTCACACTGCTGATAGGCGCCAACAAATCCATGCTCACGGAGCAAATCCAAAGGTCAATCAATCTTTCCAATGCGATCCAGGGCCACAGATCATTAGCCCGTTGGTCGGACCTCTCCCTTCCCCATTACACACAGGCAGTGTGCTTTAGAATGGGAACAGCGTAACAGGGCGCCACGGTTTGCGTCAATCAGATCTCCTTAGTCACCGTCAATTCTTGCTCCACCCTTAGTTGAACACAGCTGTAGTGTGATAGCCGTTTGTTTTTTGTGAATGACAAAATTCTCTTCATTTATTTTCAATGGCTAGCAGATTGGGGAGCCATAGTTTTCCTTTGATCAGGCCAATGACTATTAAAGTACTGAAGAAATTGCTGGGGTGTGTGCTAGCCCTGTTTTTAAGGACTGAAAATCAGGACCAGCATGGAAGTTTCTAAACAAAAACATGGCGTCTGGGCTGCTTGTAATCTACAGAACAGGGTTTCCTTATGGAAGCCTGAAAGGGGGGTGTAGCCCTGGGATTGGGAATGGGATAGATGCTATCATTATATTCCTGCTGGGAATGAGAAGTGGAAGAGATTAGCACCCTATCAGAGGGAGTGGCTTTCTGAGGATGGGGTAGGGGGGATGGGTTGCAGGATTGAGTCTGTGCTGCAGATAGGAGTGAGACAGAGCAAGGTGACTCAGACTGTCCTCATAAAGCTTTATTAGATGAGGGAAGTGCATCTTGGACAAAACTATGCATGTTAAAATTGCTTGAACCTCACTGTAAGTGCACATACACACCAAAAAAAGAAACTAGGCATCTTAGACAGTCTACAATGGCAGTGAGTGTATTCACAAGTTGTAGGATACTATTACTGTGATGCTAAAACAAATTAATTTCTGGTATTTTATTTTTTTCCTTTTTTAAGTTTCATACATTGTATATTAAATTTTTGTCATTTTTGTCCTCATTACCCTCTCTCATCTCCCTTCCTCTGTGTCTAATAACCCTTTCCCCTTCTCCTACTTTGATTTTTTTTTAATGCAACCCACTGAATAGACTTATGGCTGCTTGCATGAACATCAGTAGGGAATTCTTTACTGAACATGGACCACTTATCAGAAGCTGTACTATAGCACTGAAGGAAGTGATAAACCCTTCCCTAGAACCCCATAACTGTGTGTCACCCCTCAGTGAGAGGTGCGACCTCAGAGTCCTCTATGCCTTGCACACTGGCCAAATATTCCGTAGGTTTTCTCCAGGTACCCACAGCTACATGGAGGGAGTTTATGAATGCTGCAGCCTTGCCAGTCCCTGAAGACAGCATTTTACAGCGCCCTCTCTATCCTCCGGCTCTTGCGTTCCTTCTTCCATGTTTGTGTTCTTTGAGCTTTAGAGAGGGTCACGCCCCACTTAGGGTCGTTCACTCCACAGTCCCCTATTCTTTGCCCTTTGACACTTGTGAGTCTTTACATGACTCCTGCCCACTGCAAAGGGCGGACTCTCTGAGGGAGGCTGAGAGCAGCACTAATAAGTAAATATAAACAAATTTAGAATGCAGTTTGACACTGTGTCCAGTAAGCAAACAACAGTTAGGCTCTGCCTCTGAGTTTGATTGCCAGCTTCCCATAAACCAGCTATGGTGGCCTGTACCTGTAATCCCAGTGCTCAGGAGACAGAGACGGCAGAGTCAAAAGTTCAAGGTCCCTAGGCTGCATAGGAAGATTAAGGCCAGGCTCAGATAGCTGAGACTCTGTCTTCAACTTTTAAAAAAAAAGTATTAATCTTCCTTTATTATGACACTGTGTGCTAAGGCTACATGGATTATAGGACTAAGTAAAGCCTCCAGCTCTTCTCCTTAAAGAGTTTACAGCGTAAGAGATACACTGACTGATAAGAAACAAAAGATCCCCAAATGAGACTCTCATAGGTGACTGAAAATCAAAATCAGAAACAGACAGATCCTATTTTATTGGTTGTGATCCACAAAAATTAAAATTATGGTTTTTCAAAAGGTGCTGTTTTTACAGAAGCAGTGCTTGATCTGGGTTTGTTTTCTCGCTTTGTGTTCTCTGTGCTGGAAGGTATGCAACTTGAACAAGACAGTATGTCCCCCTAGTGACCATTTTTCAGACTACATGCAGACGTGGCTTTTAGGTAAAGAAAGCCGCCAACTTCAGAAGAAGCTTGCCAACCAGTCAGTCAATTTGTATGCAAGTCAGCAGCAGCCGACAAAAGAAAGTCAGGGGGAAAATGCTCCACTGTGTGCTATGTCGTGTGCTACACACTCAGAAAAAAAAATACAGGAAGATAGAAAAAAAAATTGACTCAAGACCTAAAAGATCAGATACACAGGCTCAAATGTTCAGATATTGCTTCTGTCAGTCTGTGATGGGGCAGGTTACTGGGGAAAAAATTAAAACCATTACATTTGTACAAATTTGTACACACCATAACACACACACACACACAGACACACACACACAAAGCTGGCTAGGAACCAAAAAGCAGTGTGCCTAGTTTCTTCTTTGGTGGGATTGTTTACTGATGACCGTTGCCCCCCAGGAAGTAGAAGATTCAGAATTCATAGTTGTAGGGAAAGAATGCCTAACTGTAATAAATGTAGGAAGCATGTTGGGCCTGGGGGTGGAAAGCCACATGGAACTAGAAGTCAGCATCCTTCATCTTGGTTGATGCAGTTCTTTTTTCAAATTCTGCTTTAAATTTCTAATTTTTACCGATAAATAACTCTCAAATTGCCATGGCGTTTTTCTGCCTCTTCTCACATTCTCTCCTCTCTCCGTGTCTACCTGTTCCTTCTATTTCCTTTTCCTCTGTGTTTTCCCATAGGGCTACATGATCGCTGTCTCTCTTTCCCACTCTAGATTTGAATATGCTTTAGAAAACTCGGATTGTGTTGCTATAGGACAGCTGGACTTGACAGGCCTTTTTAGCACATCACACCTTAGCCTTCATCTTAGTTAAAATAACTCATATTGCCAGGATACGGCTTTTACGGGATGCATGGGTTTCTGTCAGAATTATTTCTACAAATATCCTGATGTTTTTTATTATCTTCTTCACTGATTTTGAGTATTTAGATATAAAACTATTTGTTCTGAGTATTCCCGGAACATTACATACCAGGAACAGTATTTTGCATAGTGGTTTCATATCATATTTCATAATTATGCTTGTCTGGGACCCTTGTTGTACCTACAGGACATATCCAAGTGGGCCTCACTGTGGAAGTATCCTTATAATCATTTCAGCGACCTTACTGCAGCCCTCGGTTATTTCTGAGCTTGTCCTTATTTTATTATTATTTCAATTTATTTTTACTGACTCAAGTTAATTGTTGAGGTCAAATTCCTGAAATCTGGACCTAGCTCCAAGATCTAACAAACAAACACAAAAATACCCCCAGGTTCCCTTCACCCCCAAAAAACCTCTCAGGATAGTTAAAGAGTTATCAGGCTCACATGAGTGGAGGGATGTTTTTCTAAGATAGGGGCAAGGTACTGTGTTGAGAACGGGCTGAACAATTTGGAAGTGTTCACTCTGTGCATAGTATTCTTGCTTTGCCAACATGCTAGTGTATCCTGGAAATGGTGAGGAAGCCTGTGACAGACGGGAGCGATTGGAGTCCGACTCACAGCTGGGTAGAAAGGCGTGCCATTGTGAGCCCTCCTGCCACCTTCGTCTCCTAGGTCAGCACAAGTTAGATAAATGATCATGTGAGGCATCAAATATAAATGAGTGTGTTTGATACCTAATTGCTAGCGATAGCTAGGTTTTTATCTAGTGAATATAGCCTTCAGCACTCATAACCACTGAGAACAAAATATATAAATATTTCACCCTATTGGGTTAGCAAATGCTCTGCTAATTGCCTGATTCACATTCCTATTCAAGGAGCATCTTGAAATAAATGAAGCTTTTAAATGATACCCCCAGGAAAACTTGGTCAACACACTGTGCCGTTTACCGGAAGATTCTTGAAGTACCTTACAGAAATATTAAAAGCAAACCTTTAAAAAGATTAGACCTGTCACAGAAGCCATAATTCATCCTTCCCCCGGGACGGACTGACTTGAAACAAGGGAACGTACTCTGACTTTGCTGCCTGCTATACCAAGAGGATAACTATTTAACTCCCGTTATCCTAAAGCAGTAGCTTGGACCAACCCACTGCACCTGAAAGAGCATGTCTGGTTTCAAATGTCCCCTCTTGTCAGGGCTTCTAGGTCGAGGTCAAGCGAACTAACACCTGGCATGTTCTGTTCAGCTCTCGGGTGACAGGTATCCAGGAGATGATGGGATGCATTCAGAAGCATGTGGACCGTCTCGGCGAACAGTGTACCGCGCACAAGGAGTATGCTCTTAAGAAGCAACAATTAGCAGCGTCCGTGGAAGGCGCCCTAAGGAAGGTAATTTCATAAAATGTCAACCTTTTCTTTGGTGTTCATGGATGGTGTCCAACTGTGAGCATAGTGGGAGGGTGCCGTGTGTCTCCTCAGACTTCCTCTATATCACACAGTAGGTCTTAGAACCAAATACGTGGTTGCTCATCAACCACCCCTGCCCCAGGTTGTCAATAATGAACGTCTAATGTAATCTGCCTCCCCAGTCCTGAATGTGTATGTATATACATTCATAACAAAGTTACATATACTCCATAGTTGTGTTAGCCCCATCAAACATGCACTGAGAGGAGGGACCTTGTTTTCCATGACTCTAGGTACAGTCCCATACTAGCTGTCATGATCATGGCACAACTGAACAGGAGAACTTCAGACGGACAGACAGTTGTCAACAATTATGGGTTTTGTGTTTCTGGGGAAAAAAATGTCGTCCTCATACTTATTGAGCAAAACCGGTGCAAGAGGCATAGTCATCCGCATACAAGCATTCGTGGGAGCCTCCTCTCTGCGGAGGGATGCAGTAGCTTCCCAGGGGACCTTTTATCTCATGCCCTCTGGTGACACAATGGTAGCGAACTGTGCTGCAGAGGCTGGGTCTCAAGTGGTCAGTGAGCTTCTCATTTGTTACATCGGACTCATGCGCTTGAACGTACAGGAGACGAGTTAACAGACTTCATAGAGCCTGGCATTCTAGAACATCGATTAGACGACTTCCCTATCCTGTTATTGATCCAGTACCTTGAGATTGTGAGCCGTGTCCTGTTGCCTGGGTCCGGGGAGAGTTCGAGCATAGACGCAGCTGTGGTGTTGGATGCCCCGTAGCTTGAGAGTCACGCTGGTTTGGTGGTGGTGGAAAGCCGAGCAGGAATTTAAACACCTGTAGCTTCTTATCTTCCTAGCTGTGGAAAGTGCATTCTCCAGAAAGCAAGGGGATGAAGCAAGCAACTCGAGTAGAATGAAGCCCTTGCTGGGTCTCCTTAGCCTTCGGTTCTTGTGAACCAAAGATCAAATCACAGTTCCCTCAGTTCAACAGTGAAATGATTCGAGTAGGTCCCTGCTTTCACTAGCATCTGGACAAGGTGTTTCCCAGAGCTCCTCAGCCTCAAACATGACAGCCTGTAGGATATTCATACCCCTTACTTAGAATGCTTGCTCAGATCGGACAGCAAATTGGTCTCATTCAACCTACAGGTGAGTTCATCTCTGCCAATATGTTGCATTATCATCTTTTGTAGGTAATACAGAAAAGATCTTCAAAGATGTGTATGGATGATAGTTCGCAGTCATTGCTGTTAATAAAAGAATGTATTCTCGAATGTCACAAGTATAGCATCACATGAAGATGCGCATTATCAAGATATGAAATTCTTTAATATTCAAAGCTATTTTAGTTCAGAATTGATAAACACTTAAAATGCAATGGCAATGTATGAAATATTTTCTTATATGTACATACCTATACATAAGTATATATTATTAAGACTTTAATATATTCTCTGTTCCTCAAGGTGGAGATGTCAATTCAGGAAATCAGGCCAGTTCTTTCTAACGCACTGGTTGTCGGATCCAGCCCTTCTGAGTCAGAGGAGATTTTGAATAAATATCTGGAATTAGATATCCAAGCCAAGGTAATTAAAGTTATTATTAGGATCATAATGTTATAAATAATTATTTAAAAATATTTTTTCAAAGTTATGGAGCTTAATCTCAGCTCCCTTGAGAGTAGCAGTTTTAAGTTAATGTAGAATTGATAATGGCATAGAAAACCACAGTATTGTGTGCCTCTAAATGATTGTTATTTTGTGTCCATTTATTAGTGTATTTATACTCTTTGCAACTGTGGTTTCAGGTACTTATCTGGCTTCTGGTTCTTGCTTGGGAGGTGCTAGCAACTCTTCCTAGGTGCCAGACGAGGCAGGGAAAGCTATTCTTTAAGACTACTTGCGGTTTTCTGAAGACCAAGTCATACAGGAGAATATCCAGAAATGACACTTGTCACTGTACTCTCTGATGAGACATCAAAACCACAGCCTTGTTTTACCCTCCATTTTCAGACACTGAGTGCCCCGTCCCCAACTGGCAGCATCTCCAGCTCTGCCCCTGTCCTTGAGGCTTAGATTTCATGATTCCTGCTAGAGCAATGGTTCTCTACCGTCCTAGGCTGCCACCCTTTACTACAGTTCCTCATGCTCTGGTGACCCCCACCATAAATCATAACTGTAGTACTGTTACTGTTATGAATTATAATATAAATATAAGATGCAGGATATCTGACATAACATGACATCTGAGAAAGGGTTGCGACCCACAGGTTGCCTGAAGGAATTCAGAAAAGTGAGTGCCTTCCCCCAGCTCACGCTCACCTGCTTCAGTAGGAGAAGCCCTGTATCTTCAGGTTTCCACAGAAGGCCTCCCTCTGCACAGCGCCCTCCCTGCAGACAGACACCCCTGTCTCCACAGACCTCCCTCTGAACAGTGGCCTCACTGCAGACAGACACCCATGTTTTCCTTTTATTCTTTTTAGAATGGAATTTAGAAAAAAATCATTTGAAATATTTAAGTCATGTCTGGCAGCATTCCCTTTTCAGTTTAGAAGCCCACGAGAGAACTCGGGGAGAAATCCCGTGCTCCTTTTTGTTTTGCCGAGTGTTGTCCCAGCACAGGCTTGCAAATGCGATTCCACACAGTCCCTGAAGAGCATATTAAGCACTAACTAGGGAAGGTATCCAAGGAGAGCATGGGAATTCCTCGTTAATTCTGCTCGGTTCCTCGCTCGTTTTCAGGAAATGTTCCAGGGCTCTTTCTGTGGCTCTTAGTCATGTACCACTTGACGATGCGGAGACACTCTAAGAAACAAACGTGCTGTTGGGTGACTCAGCCGTTGTTGTGCCCACATCACGGTGTGCACAGCCATGGACAGAACAGGTCAGCCACTAGACAGGGTTCCTCGACGCAGCAGAGAAATGTCAACGCCGTGTTTGAAGCTGCGGCCAGCACAAGCAGGCTACTCTTTTACAGCACATTTTTCATATGTGTAGAAGAACGCGCTAACAATAAAAATTCTGTATAGTAAATATACTAAGCATCAACGTAGTTAATTAGCAGGCATTATGTGATGCACATGATTACATGTGTGCGCTTTTATGTGATTGGCAGTAATGTTTGTTTACACACCATCAGAATACACATGCAAATAATGTATTGAGAGGGATCAGAAGGACCCATTCTCCCTAAGGACAATTAGCTAGGAGTTGAGCAAGCGCTGTTAGATCCCATTAAGAATGCTAATGTTATGACAGGTCTTTGTTGGAAGCAACTTTTAATGTTCACTTTCCCCTCAAATAGGCTAAGCTACTGCCCCCCCCCCCCGCCAGTTTAAGCCTTTGATTGACAGGTGCTGTCAGGCCCTTCTTGAGGCCTGCCACCTTGACCTGAGGGAGCTGTCAGCTGAACAGCTCCTCTTTTGGCTACTGGCTAACAGCCATCATGAAGTCTTGGTCTCTTTGAGCCCTTCGTGAATACCTTGAGGAAAACAGATACACCAAGAACACAGCAATCGGGATTGTGGCTAATGCCACTGACTTCCGCTTCTGGAGGCCTGGCTGTAGACCAGTAGTTCTCAGCCTGTGGGTCCTTGACCTCTCTGGGGGCGGGGGGGGGGGTCGAACGACCCTTTCACAGGGGTCATATGTCAGACATCCTGCTTATCGGATATTTACACTACGGTTCGTAACGGTAGCAAAATTATAGTTATGAAGTAGCAATAAAAATAATTTTATGGTTGGGGTCACCACAGCACAAGGAACTGTATTGAGGGGTCGCAGCATCAGGAAGGTTGAGAGCCACTGCTGGTCCAGCTATATATACCATCACCACAACAACCTCTCTGATGGCCCTACTGAAGGACTCTTTACCTCACCCTACTCCCCCCAGCCTCGCATTGTTTCTGAGCCTGGCAATAGCAGTTCTCAGTAAGGCAGACGAGGACCTCCCCTAACGACTCAGCAGAAAGCTTAGGAGGCTTGTGATTGGCCCTTGTAGAAGCTGTGGTTGGTGGAACAGGAAGGCATACATATCCAGGCTATCACTGATGACATCAAAGTCCAAGCACCAACATGCCACATTCTTTCCCATGCCAACAGGCTGTTGGCGGCCATGGTGGACTTAGTCTGAGGGGCTTCCCTCCCTCATCATGTCCCCTGTGCTGCAACAGTAGGCCAGAAGAAATGCCTACTCTCTCAGTTTGATAGTGGTCTATATTATGGGTAGAACAGGCTAGACTAATTGTATAAAGAGCAGGTTAGACCACTGGGCCTTCCAGCATCGGTGGCAGAGGCGGCAGCAGCAAAGAAGAGGTGGAATTGAAGAGGTCCAGAGAGTGCCTAGAGGCGGAAGGCCTGGCCTCAGTCCAAGTTGTAATAAGTCAGCCAGGAGTTCCACAGCAATACCAGTGGTGGAATTGCTGTAGCTCAGAAAGTTGAAAACTCCCGAGAAAACCAGAGGCAGAGGAGCTGAGAGTTCAAATGCTGTGAACCAGGCTTGCAGAAGAGTTCAAAAGCTCCCTCAAGGGCCGAGGAAAGTCATAGCACAGAGCAGCTCAGGAACTGGAAACCGGCTACCGGGTCCTGATTCTCTGAACCCCAGGACAATAGGCCTCTGTCTTAACCACTCGTGGCCTTCAGCTTTCGCCAGAGCCGAAGGAGGACTGGAGAGGGTTTTCAGTTTCCAGTGCCCTTTGTTCCTTCCTATTTGGAATTCTGAAAGTTGTGCCTTTCTCTGATTGAGGAAATTCTCACTACAAGTTCAATTAATAACGTAATAGATGGATGTGCCGAAGGGTAATGGAATGTGATGTTCACGATTCCCCTGTCGGCTCCTGACCCTGTGCGCTCTGCTTCCCTAGGAGACAGCACACACATTAGAAGCAGCTGCGGAAATCATGGCAGGGAAAAATGAACTTGAACTTGACGAAGGGGCACTGCTTTCTTTTAAAGCGAAATGCCTAGAAGAAGAATTAAGCACACTTGGTCGAAGCATCAGCTACAGGTCACGAGTCCTACAAACTTATGTGGCATTTCGAAAGTCATCAGAAGAGGTATGGTGTAATGTTGACCCGCTTCAGCAAGATGGCCTCTGCCTATCTTTCTGCTCTCTGTGGGCATAGAAAGTCCACCCAGCTGGAGAGTTGTGTCTCAACCAATGCCTGTATTTATTTATGTATCCCTTATTCTTCAAGGCACCATGACAAACCCCAAAGAGTAGGTAATCTTTCCTAGAATAATATAAATAGGTCTGTATAAATAATGTATTATAACATGTTTTGAGCATCCTTATAGACACTTACAATATCTTAAATAAAGACCAAAATTATTATGAAAATACTCATCATTTAGGTCATAGATCTTTTTGAATACTGACTGTAGTGGAGCAGTTAAAAAGCATTTTGTTATTATTATTAATTATGTGTGTATGTGAGTGTATGATTTGTGTGGATGTAAGGGCAGTGCCCACAGAGGTAAGAGGAAGGTTCCAGATTCCCTCGATCTGGAGTTATAGGGGATTGTGAGCTACTTGATGTAGGTGATGGATACCAAACTCAGATCCTCTGTAAGAGCAACATATGCTCTTGACTGCTGAGCCATCTCTCCAGGACCAAGGTGTGGCTCATTTAAAATAAACAGAATGGGAAGATACAGGTGGCTGATTCATTCTTGAACCTATCTTGTTTGATGCCTGGATGACTCTAATGTTGCCACCAAGTGCCTGAAGCTTCACTTTGACATGCCTCTGGTAATCTCTAATATTTCCTCAAACACGCTGAGATTACCGCTCTCAGAGGAAAGTTTCTTGAGGGTGGCCTTAGCCTGAAGCTGCTCCTCACTTAGTTCTGGCTCCAGGGAACCTTGTACGAATGCAGATAACTCTTCTTTGTAGGGTTACAGTCACTGTGTTAATGGGAGCCAGGTCCACTCCAGAGTACAGCTGTCTATAGTTAGGTAGCCTGCTTGGCTTCTGCTGTCTCACGTCTGCCTTCCTAATACCCTCATCCCCTCTTCCTGCCACCGTCCTAACAGTGCTCCACTCTAACCCAACCTTGATGTTAGAGCAGCTACAAAGCAAGTGCTCGTTCTCTGCATCATCACGGCCAGAATTGTACCCACTTAGTATCGCGTTAAGGGTCTCCTTCCTCGTCCCGGTCTGAGACCCTCTGCAGAAATGGAGCTTAGTTTTATAACGATACTTCCTAAAAACGCCACATGTCCCTCTGTCTTGCCCTTCTCCATCTCCTGCCCTACCTGATTGAGCTTTCCCTCCTAATCCTGGCGCTGCTCCCATCTGTCACTTCCCTGTACCTCTGGCTTTTTTTTTTTTTTCATCAGTTCTTGGTCTCTCATTCCCATTATGCTCTTGTAAACCAACTCCCTGCCCTCCACCCCATATGAATCCTGCCAACTCCTGACGCTTGGCCAGTCCAACACTCTACTCAGCTTGTTTGTGGACGCTTCCAGGCACTCTTCCAGAAAAGCAGAGAGTTCTGAGGACTGGTGTGGTCACTAATTTATGGATCTGTCTCTCTCTGCTGGATGCCCTATGCGCTCCTTACTTTGCTTATATTGCTTGGTGATTCTCAGTTTCCATCCCCAAATCTCATCTAGCATCTTTGGAATTCAAACACGGTGGAAAACAAGACGGTGAGGCTCACAATCTTGACTTCCTTCTTCTCAACTTACTGATGTATTCACCCATCCCCCACCATAGCGCCAGTAAAGTGGCACAACCCTACCTAGCCCTGCTTAGTAAGAGTCTCTCCCTGCGTAGCCTATCTTCTTTGAGGTCTAGCTCTCAAATCTGCCTCCCCTGTTGCTTCTATCTGGGCTTAGTCTATAGTCAGAGTCTTGTTCTCACCAAATCTGTTCCTCTGTCATTTGAAGTTAGGCATACATTATCAGGTGGCTAGTCAAACATGGCGGCTTCCGTCACCCTTCCCGTTCCTGTTTCCAAGGCCACACTCTCTTATGTCTACTGAGACAGCCTCAGAGATTTCTGCACCCCTTTCTCCCAGTTTGCTCTGGAGTTTCCCTAGTCCAAGCCTTCATCACTGGCCACTGTTCGTTGCATCAAACTTCTGTTGGTTACAGTAGAAAGCAAAGTGAAACTCCTGCCCAGCCTTATCCCAGGACAAACATCTTTCTGGACTCCTTGCCGGCCAGCTGAACAATCTACTCTCTATCCACGCCTATGGCATGCATCTTCCCTGATGCAGCCAGGGCTTCCACTTGGGCTTGTACCCCAGTTCCTTCCATCCGAGACCTTCTCCTTTCCCTCTTACCCTAGGAAGGGACAGACCAAAAGTCATGTGCTGGGAAATTTTTCTGTGTTTACATGGAGTTATTGTCGTCCCTTCCCTGTCCTTATAACACAGCGTGCTTGTGTATACACAGGCCTATCTTTGATCTAACGGTTTGCTTACTGGTCTTCTCACAGAACTAACTTTGGTCTCCAAGGAAATGAACACTTCTTAGTAAGATATCTTAGAATCCTCCATGGACAGGGTAGCCTTTGATGTAGTTCACTAGGGATAAATAGAAGAAGAAAGATCAGGAAATGACGGTATGTGCTCAGGAGACAGGTATCAATAAGGCAAGAAAAATATGGAAATCAGGAAAGAACCCCTGACCCTGAGCTAGTGCAGGCTGTCCTAAGTTTATTTCGACTGAGAATTATCTTAAAATCTTCAAAGTATAGTGCCTAGTGCCTGAGATTTCAATACCGTGTTTCCATGGCTTTCTTAACTTATGAGTTCCACCAGTCTTATCTTATTAGTCATTAAATATTATTCAAAAGGCATACAAATTAGTTCCAAATGCTTTCTGCTCACTCTATATCACCCCATTACTTATTAATCTATAGTTACACATTTGATTGTGTATTAACTCTGCTC
The DNA here is from genome assembly GCF_014885135.2 of Alexandromys fortis. NCBI lineage: Eukaryota > Metazoa > Chordata > Mammalia > Rodentia > Cricetidae > Alexandromys > Alexandromys fortis. The sequence continues at coordinate 6,276,361 of NW_026067898.1, forward strand.
AGGAGAGTAATTTAAAATAATTGAGTCCTGCTAACATTGGTTAGCAAATGCTAAAATATAGTTCTAGGGAGGCAAAGTAGTATGTCTTAATAAGATTAGCTCGTGAAGGTATTTAAAATGAATGCGCCCACAGAAAAGTCGTCCTTATTCATACCCTTTCACAAATTGTAAAATTAAATTGTACAGTAACGTGTTCGGCCGCAGAGGGGTGTGTACTTCGCCCACCCCCGTCGAGGCACAAAGAGTGAGGAGAGAGTGTAAGGGCCAGGGGCCAGGGAGGACAGCAGTGTTGTAGTATGGAGAATGAGGAAGGGCTCATGAGCTCCTACCTCTAACTGAGGAGCTATTGATAGCTGATGGCTACCGGGGTGGGGGAGAGTCGGTTTTCTTTTTTTTATTATTTTTACTGTATTGTATTGTATTATATTGCATTGCATTGTATTTCGATGTATGTGTGTGGGTGTTTTACTTGCGCGCATCCCCTGTGTACGTCTTGTATTCTTGTTATCTGTGGAGGTCAGAGAAGGCATAAGATCCGCTATAGATGGAGCTACAGGTAGTTGAGAGCTGCCTCATGAGTGCTGGGAACTGGACTTGAGTCCTGTGGAAGAGCAGCCATTGTTCTTAACCTCTGAGCCATCTCTATATCCCTGAGTCAGCTTTCTTTAAGGGCGTGGCTGGTAGATTGACCGTGTTCTGTTGGTTGGTCCCATGCCTATGAGTAGATATGGGGATCACTAATTGGACTCTGGTGAATATATTTATAAAGCAAAGATGAGGAAAAGGACTGGAGAGGGAGAGAGGAGGTGGAGCTGGATCTGGGAAAGTTAGAGAAGTAGGTGGTGAATATGATTCAAATACATTATATTACATCCTCAAATACTTAATAAAAATATTACATTAAAATGAATGAATCATAATACACTGAGTAAAAATTGCCTTCTGCTGAATTACTTTTTTTCCCTGATTTGTATTCCTTGATTTTTTTTTTTTACTTGTGCTTTTGCTTTTTTTTTTTTAGACAGGGTTTTGCTGTAGTTTTAGAGCCTGTCCTGGAACTAGCTCTTGTAGACAAGGCTGGCCTCGAACTCACAGAGATCCGCCTGCCTCTGCCTCCTAAGTGCTGGGAATAAAGGCTTGCGCCGCCACCACCCGGCTTTATTTGTGCTTTTTTATTATAAAACTCAGTTTTAAACAGAGCAGCCGCTTGATCTCTGAAATAAATTATTCTAATTGTAAAATATACATAAAAATAATCTGTGGTACAATAAATATTTCTGATTGGCAATAAACTTATCAACTCACTTTGCCACCCAGCAGAAGTCCTGTCTGTGGGTTAGGAAGCAGATTTCCATGCTTTTCAGTAACCTGAAAATAGTCAATATTTATTTAAGGAATGCTAGAAGTGTAGTTCCCACTTAATTTTATACAGACTTCAAATGGAATCTGTGTTCTTTCTACTTAATAAATTTCTTTGCTCTCATCTTCCTCCTCTTTGTTTCAGGTGGAGGAGCAGCTTCAGAGACTAAAGGCGTTTTATCTGACCAAAGTCCCTCCGACCGATGAAGATGATGCTGAAGTCAAGTACTGGTCCAGCTCTGCTGAGAGGAGATGGCAGTTGTTTTTAAAGAAGAGTTTTGTGACCCAGGACTTGGGACTTGAATTCCTTAACTTAGTAAATATGGTGAGAATAACACTAAGTAAGCCAATGCCTTCTGTAGATCTTAATTCCGCAAAGTCAAGAGCGTACATTCCAAAGTTAAACTTGTCCATTAATCAGCCCTGCTGGCAGAGGGAGGTCTTTTCAGCTTCACTCACGCTAGACTCGTTCTGAAGCCCAACATTTATAAGCCTTGGGGTCGCAGAGCCCTCGTATCACAGGAAAACCATCCTAGCTATTCTGATTCAAATGCCGCATATAGAGTCCTCAGAAGTCTGTCCCAAAGTCCTGAGTTACATTGTTGACAGCAAGGTCTTTAAAAATTCCCAGGGACAAAAGAGAATAACTGTGATAAATCTTTGTTCTAGAGAATTTCTTCTCATTTTAACAGATCCTCTTTTTTTAAAATTATAATTTTTAATTAGCTTACAAAATAATAGGTTTCCAAAGATTGATTTTATTTGCTTAAAATTGCCTCCAACCTTGTGTTCTCCCTGCTTCCTTGCCCCCCTTCAGCCTCTTCACTCCAGGGTTCCCTTCCTCTGTGTTCACGCTGTGTTCTATTATCCCCCCCCCTGCACCCCCTAAGCCCTAGTTGCCCTGAGTTAAATAAGCAAAGTATCTTAGGACCTTTACGCAGTCGTTCATCCTCTTGAAGTTGCCTACAGAATTCTGACAGCAAGACTACTTCACTTTCCCTCAGAACCAAATGAATTTCCCCAATGAAACAGCTCATTTTATTGTTGGGAAAATGCTAGCTGTTAAAAAAAAAAAAAAAAAAAAAAAAAAGAACGTTTTTAAAATCTTAAGTAAGTCCATCATCATCTCTGGTCCTGAGCCTCTGTAGCCATGCAGGCACAAAACCATTCGTAGGTAATTTCTCTTGCGTACGAAATTCTACCCAACGTTGAAAGCCCTTGCTATGTTTGACATGAGTCTTTTCTACAGCTGCACATTTACATACTTATCATTTATGGTGTACTTTAATTTCTTCCTTCGGGCTGACCTGCCTTGCCAAAATTTTCTACTTGCTAAAGCCATTCATGAAATGGAACCAGAAGCTGAACTACAACCAACCAGGATGTTTTCTTGTAGTTGAAACATGAGGGGGCTAACAGTTTAAGCAGTGGTCTCTCCTTGCTGTTCTCTTACTGAGTGGTGAGCCACTGCCGCCTATATGACCTCCTTAATCCTAGCTCCAGTCTGGCCGGGGCTCTCTATGCCAGCCCTTTAGCGTTTCCATAAAGACGTAGCCTGTGTGTTTCTTGCCTGATTTCCTTCGGCCTTAGCCTATGATTCATCCTGTTAAGCTAATTTGGGTCTGTCTACTCTATTAACTGTCTCTCTTGGGTTTCCTTCTGTAGAGTTATCACAAGCCATTCCTTGATAGCTGTAATTACTTCTTTAGCCAAAATGTCTGAAAGGAAGATTGACATCCTAATTCCTGAAGCAATCTATCGATTAACAGTTAAAATAAAAAAACGCAGCCATTAATGCTTCCAATATATCTTACCCTAATCACCACTGTACACACACACACACACAGAGAGAGAGAGAGAGAGAGAGAGAGAGAGAGAGAGAGAGAGAGAGAGAGAGAGAGTTTCATAATGGGAAACTTCCTCATTAAGATACCCGAAGGGCTTACTCCCCCATACCCTTAACCATAGTTTGGCCCAACTCCTCTGAGTCCAGCATTCTTCTCGAGTGCTCTGTAAGCAGAATCTAACCACCCTGACTGTCCGTGTGAAACTTATCAATCTGATACCAAATGGCCCTCATTTGAGAATCAGACCATTTCCCTTTCTCTATCTCTAAATCTTCTTTCTCTCGATGTTTAAGGATGACTAACATTTGCCATTTTCTTGAGAGCTGTGATCTGACTCGGGGACAGAACTCATTTGGCAGATTCGGGTTTTACCCCCTCCTCTGTTTGACCTACAGTTGTCTTTTTTTCTTGGTTTTAACATTTGTTGTTTGAAGAACATTCGTGATCAGCCTGTATAGAACCAAAACATTCATTAAATAGTTATAAATTAGATACTGCCCTTCTTAAACACCAGAAAAATATTGTCAAGCAATTTATCCATGTTCCTACATATTTGCTTCTCTTAGTATAACTGCCTTCATCTTTAGGCATTTACATTACAAGGGAATGAAGTCATTTGCAAACTGTGTATTTTTGTGTGGTCATTTAATTGCTGAATATTAGAAATCCTTTCAATTCTGGAAATGCCAAGTGGTCTAAAATGAGATAGAGTTGTTGATGTTTTCCTTCACCTTCAAGGTGTCTTGGGCCACGTTAATCTAGGGTGTTTAGCGTGTGCTAGAGTTACCTCTGTCACCTGCATCTAGAGGTGTTTCTGCTGTATCGTTTTTCCTCTTGCCTTTTGATCTGCAACCCTGTCTTTTATCCAAGTTGTTGAATACTTAGCAAGTGTTAGGTGTCACTCCTGTATAAATAATCAGATAGTGTTATCTTCTTGTGGGAAGGGTTGCAGCAAGAAATGCATCCAAACTCATATCTTGAATCTAGGTCCAAATGAACAGGCTGCTATGAAATCCTGATTCATAATTGTTCCTGGAGATAGTTCATATCTTCCCGCTTCTTGATAGTCTTGTGTCTTCAGTTCATCATTGTTAGCATTTCAGCAGTCGTGTGATAAGTTCTTTATTAATAAAATATTAAGTCTACATAATAATTAACTTCACTGATATATCGACATCCTGGTAGGTGAAATTGCTGACAAGGATGCTTTTCCTCTCCCTATCTGCACAGCAGCAGTTTTGTAAGTGCACATTGATGTGTGGTGAGGGGCTTGGTTACAGTAGAAAGATGGAAGCTGGCTCTTTCTATTGAGTTGGGTATGTTTCTGTGACTGGTATTTAGAAGCTCAAAATTGATGGGTTTTTTTTTCAATATAAAGTTCATCTGAATCAGATTAATTGACTTTAGCCAGAATTCTGGCAAATGAACTTGCCAGCTTATTAGTTTGCAGTGGGGAAAACTGAGAATTCCATCGAGTGTTAGCCTTCTTGCTTCCAAGGCATCCAAAAAAAAAAAAAAAAAAAAAAAAAAAAAAAAAAAAAAAAAAAAAGAACAGCAAGAGATCAGAGAACAGTACAGGACTGAATATACATTTAAAGCAAATGGGTAATTGAATGCCTTCTTTAGACTGCATGACCACACAATTTTCCATGTGGTATACTGAAGTAAAAGGAGGATAGGTTTACTAAAGAGACTAAGGGCAAATGGTTGGTCTCCTGGAGTGGACAAAACACCAACTCCGCTGAATACAGAATCACTTCTTGTATCCTGCTGGCTAACCCTCAACACGTCTTAGAGTAGCCTGCCTTTTCTAGACCTTACTCAGACCACTGTATGCTGATGACTGTAGTTGTCTTCTATAATACACAATTCCCAGCTAATATTGCATTGAATGATATTCTATACTTTAATAGCTTCTTAATAATATATCAAAGCTATTCCAACCTTAATTATACCATATATAAACATGTAGTGTAGTTTTTCCCACTGTAGTTGTCTAATATCTTTAATAATTTATTATATTTTATAAATCACAGTGGCAGAGTTTATCATTTTATTATTAGATACCCTCCTAGACCACTAAATGGTCTATGAGGTCTTTAAAGATCTTGCTGTTGATGTGCAAGCAGAGAATATAGGTCTAACCACAACTGTGCCTCTGCGCACGAGACCAGGCTTATCTGTCTAAACTGTATCCTGCCCTGGTGTGATAAAGCACTTGCCACCTAAAATAGCTGAATGCGAAAGAAAAATGTGTCTCTTAGGACAGAAAGCCATTACATGGATTATTAATTCAACAGGCAAAAGAGAATGAGATATTCAATGCTAAAGATGAAATGCGTGTCATGAAGAACACTGTGGAAAAGCAAACAGCCGGGAGGGAGGAGCTCAGCTGTCTTCGAATGGCGTGGTACCTCAAAGCCAGCGGAGGCAAGCCTGTGGGGCAGCAGTGGGAGACGTTCAAAGAGAAACTGAAAAAGGTAAGAGGGCGGGCTGGGCACTGGCAGGGTGGACTGGTCGCCTGGCATACATAAAGCTCCGGGGGTGAACCTTAGCACCAAAACCAAGAGACCACAAGGAATGCCGAAGGCTGCCTTTCAAAGAGTAAATTCTGATACGTGCAAAGTTGTAGAGTCTCAAAGCCATCCAGCACCAGGAGACACAAATTGTGTGGTTCTGCTCATTTGCAAGCATGGAGTCAAATTCATAGAGATAAAGGTCAGAATGGGCGCTCCCAGGGGATGCAAGGGGGGAAGAGGGAATGGGTGAGGTGTTGCTTAACAGGATCTGTACAGGTGGATGAGAGCAGTCTGTAGGCCGATGGTGCTGGCTGCTGCACAGTAATGTATATGTCTTGATGACACTTCATTGCACATTTAGCAGTGGTAACAACTGTGCAGTTTGTTATATGAGCAATGGTAAAAATTGTGCATGTTACCATGGTGTGAGAAAGAACAACAAAAATAACACAGGAAATGAAGAGCCTCGTGTGACCTCACTAGTGAGGTCAGAGTTTGCAGGGGGTCAAAAAGCGTCATGGCACACCATGTCACCACCGAAGTGACCACTTGCTGAATTGTCAGAAACACGTTCATAATTGTCAATGTCTCTTTCAGACTACTCACAACGTAAAACTTCTCCACGAAGTTCTTATGCCCGTCTCTGCCCTTGACCTTGGAGGGAGCCTCCAGACGATGTCCGATCTGCGAAGAAGGTGGAACGCCATGAAGCCCCAGCTTCAGGTGAAGATGCGAATGCGGGGGTCTGGGTGAATGGAAAATCGTTCCCAACTCCCCAGATCCAATAAGTCGTCGTCGTCGTCGTCGTCGTCGTCGTCGTCTTCTTCTTCTTCTTCTTCTTCTTCTTCTTCTTCTTCTTCTTCTTCTTCTTCTTCTTCTTCTTCTTCTTCTTCTTCTTCTTCTTCTTCTTCTTCTTCTTCTTCTTCTTCTTCTTTACCCTTTTTGATCTAAAAGCCCCTGTAACAACGTATTTTCTTACTATTCCCCTATAAAATTTTGTATTTGATGATACCCAAACATACTGAATCCTGAATATATTTTCATTTTACCTACATTAATTTATATTTCTAATTAATTGATTAGTGTATTCACCATACAGTTTTTGACTTAGGGAGTGTTTTAAATCATGGCATCTCAGAACAAGATTGACAACCTCTAACCTAGAAGCTCTGTTGTCATTGGTCCCCACAACCTCTAACCTAGAAGCTCTGTTGTCATTGGTCCCCACAACCTCTAACCTAGAAGCTCTGTTGTCATTGGTCCCCACATCACTGGGCTGTCCCTGATGCCACACACCAGTATCCCAGCTCCTACCACACTCCCTTCCTGCCTCCATGGCCTCCACCCTGTGTCCCTGCCACTCCTAAACACAACCGCCAAGGCTGGTTGACTGTCGGAGCGCCCTCCGTGGACTCGGTTGTTTACTTATCCATTTATTTATTTATTTATTTATTTATTTAGAGACAGTCTTATGTGGCCCCGGCTGACATCAAACTTGCTATATAGCCAAGGGTGACCTTGAGCTCTTGACCCTTTTTTCTCCACCTTTCAAGTCCTGACTCACAAACATACACTATTGGATTTGGGGGTTTTGCTGAAAAACTAAGATGCTTCTAATTATTATCACTTAATATGTATTTGCTTTAAGGAATTCCAGAGTTAGAGATTTTGAGATTCCTGTGGGAAACATCTAATTGTAGGTTCACTATCGACAACAAACACTCCTATTCCAACTCACATTAAGTATCAACTGGCCCAGTTTGCTATATCCTGTGTGGTACACGTACTTATCTTTTAGTGTGTGTTTGCACGTATGCATGAGTCCTTAATTAGGACCCGTGGCTAAGGTTACATAGCTTTGTCGTCTGTCATCTTGATGTGTGTCATCTGTTTGGGGTCCATATATTTGATTTGAACTTGGCCATCTGATGCAAGTCAGTCTTGGGAAAATCATCTCCTACAGCATTTCTTTTACTTTTTCTTTTGATTACGAGAATCCGCAGTAGGGATAGCAGTAGAATTCTCCTTAAGCAATCTGCCCTTTGCCAGCTCTCCTTGAGGGTGGGGATTCCTAAATGGGATGTCCGAGCCGTGGGGACTGAAAGGGAAGGCAGTTTATCCCTTCTCCGTGCGGTGGCTATTTGTGGAGTGTGGCATGCGCACTTTGAAGGCGCATATCTTGTGTGCCGTTTGGCTGGTGGCTCATTCTGATCGTTCTTTCATTACAGAGCACACACACGTAATTCCCCTGGTGTATTTTTATACTCTTCCTCTCAGCGTCCTTACCAGACCACACAATCCTAAGCAATATTAAATATCAGAAGAAGTATATTTACTTAGCTGAAGCCCAGTACGTTTGGTATATCGTAGGCACGCATGGCTTTCCATTTTACCATGTATCTTCGAAAGACCTGCCTTTCCCTGCCATGATGTTTATAAAGTTCTGAGAAGATAAGAATGGAACAATGCGTCTCGACGTCCCCATCATTAAGCACAGACTCTGGGTTTTGAGGAGGCTCCTAAGCATCTGTTAACAAACGAGAGAATGGTTCATTATTTAGATAATCAGATTCTCCACTGTCCAATAAAAACTCAAAGCTGCGCTTCTTGCTTCTCTTTGATGACTTTCAACAGCAACTGTATGACGAGGTTCAGCATATCATGAAAGAATGGGAAGTGTTAAGTGGTCAGGGAGCCCCTCTGAAGGAGAAGTCTGACCAACTGAGGGACTTAATCCACCTCCACGAGAGGCAGAGAGCGCGAATCCGGGATTACGAGGAAATCCTATACAAGACAATCCAGTTCCACCAAGTCAAGGAGGAAGTAAGTCTTACTGTGGTTGTCCGAAGGCTGCAGGATTTTACAAGATTAAATTCAGATGTTATTATTGTGCACTAAATGAAAACCAAATTGCTTGTCTTAGCGTAAGAGGTTTATCCACCCTGGCTGCTGATTTATCCCCCCGGACCTCCATTCTGCTCCGTGCTCAGCCAGGCTGTGCTCTTCCCCTTCCCGTGAGCATGGCACATGTTTCCTACATCCAAGTCTCGGCTTTCAACCTGCATTTCCTAGCGGATGCTTCTCTGCTCTTTGTTAGAATAAACCTCATGCCTCCTTCCAGCAACGGCCCCCCACCCCGTCTCCCTCACAGTGATTTTTTTCTTCTAAATTCCCACAGCAATCGCTAGTCCTTACGTCTAGCAGTTCTCCATCAGGACTGCTTTTTTTTTTTTTTGAAACTAGATTTTATCTTCCAACTCAAATATTAGCTCTTGGGAGGCAAGGTGATCAAAACCAAGTTCTTTCTTTCTTTCTTTTTATTTTATTTTTTTCATCTCAAGAGCCTGTCAGCATGGAGCACTCAATAAATATTGTTTACTGGTTATTTCACGGCTTCTCAAACCATCTCTAATGCCAGGTCAGAGACTCCAGCACCCTCTTCTGGCCTCTGAGTAGCTATGCATTTGATACACAGACATGGGCAAGCTATACTCATACACATTAATAGGGAAGTCTTTTTTAAAATAGTTTTTTTTTTGAGTTTCCTTAAATCACAGACCAAGATCTTATTAAAGTTTGGAATTATGGTCCTGAAGCATATTTCCCTCTTTTGTAGAACTTAGGATGTTAACCGATTAAAGCAATCCTATTGGGTTCATAGGATGGCAGCGTGTGTCTGTTTCTATAGGACTAATGGTTCGGGATGGGCTGGGGAGCATGTCAACACAGAAAAGCCCTGCAGAAAACAGTCTTTGGAAAAAGCGGGCTAAGTGCTAATGTTCTGAATTCCAGCTGATGCATTTCATCAAATCAAAGGAACTGGAGCTTCTTGCGCAGCCCACGGAACTGGAAAGTTCTAAGGAGGTCCAGATGCAACTGGACCGTGCTCAGGAAAGGCAGGCCTATGTAGAGCATCTCGGTCGGCTGGCCCTTTCCCTCGGAGTGGACATCATTTCATCCGTTCAACAGCCGGTAAGCATCCCGGTGCATCCCTGCTACCTCCCTCTCTCGGCCACATGGGCTATAGAATGAAAGAAGCAGGCATATTGTTTAGTACATGTTAAATCTGAATTGAGGCTTTTGCGTGTGGTGCTGGCCATTGAGCCCAGACCCTCGCACGTGCTAACCAAGTGCAGCGTTATTATGCCATCCCCTGGTCCCAGTATGTTAAGTTTAAAAAGACATGCAATCATTGGAGTGCTTGTGATCTCCAAGTTTCCACCACTGTTAACAAACTAATAAAATCCAAGGGGAAAATCTGAGCATAAAACCGTATTTGATACATATTATTCTTGTGTGAATTTAAAATGGAGCCACGATCTCAGATGGACGTTAGGTTTCTGCATTTGAAATGCACCTAAGGCAACTAAGAACCTAAACTTCTCGCTTTAATTTGAAGTAAATTATACTGTAAAAGCTGACGTTCAATGCCCTTGTTGGAAATTTCTCCATATGTTCAGGAACTGCATGGGCTTGTGAGTCTACCTTGGAACCTACAGTTTGAGAAATTTAAAACTAGATCAAGTATTTCTGAGAGAAATTAACCACAACTAAGAAACATACAAAGTATGATATACACATTAGATTTCAAAGATGTCTGATAAAAAAGATCTTAACACTTCTATATTAGATATATGTTATAAAGGATAGTATTTGGACACACATGGTTAACTGTGTTATGAGGGTTAATTTTATTTATTTCTTATTTATTTTTCAGTGAGACTATTGGTTTTGCTACTTTTTTATTTTTTTTGAGACAGGGTTTCTTTGTGTGACTTTGGAGCCTGTCCTAGAACTCGCTCTATGGACTAGGCTGGCCTCACAGAGATCTGCCTGCCTCTGCCTTCCGAGTGCTGGGATTAAAGGCGTGCGCCACCACCCAGCTTCAATGAGATTGCTGGAAGTTGTTCAGTTTTGGTTCCTACCACATCTCTACTGTACAATGGGGCTTCGGGATACAGAGCCCAAAGACCACTGGGTTCCAGAGTCTTGCCAGAGCAGCAGCCCCATTGTATAGAGGAAGAAGCTGAATCCCAGAGATACAGGGTAGTCATCCATACAAGTCCATAGTAGAGGGGCCCAGGCCCTCTGCTTCTGACCCGGGTTCGGGCACCGGTTGTTGCATCTGCTGTAGACCACTGGCCGGATTTCCACAGGGGAGCCTAAAAGAATAGAAGGTGTTTCCTGATCCAAAGTCCATGACTAGTGCACTGGACTCTGGTGCTTTAAAAATTCTCCAATTCATGCTTTGAGGGTAGAAAGGATATGTTTTCTTCATTATTAATAAGAACCACAGATCCAGTTTCATTTTAAAGTTCATTTAAGATACCTGCCAGGCTACATGTTACGTAGCGAGCCTAGCGTCTACCCTTTAAGTAAGTAAAAGACAGAATATGAGAATTTGTTGCTTTTAATAGAGTCCGTTTTTGCCAACGTCAAGGTTTTCTAAGGGGTTTGATTACATTTGTGAGTTTATTTTTTAAAATAAAAAGAAAGGAGGATCTCACTTTGCACAAATAACGTAAATTGTTCTCTAGCCCTCTCTGGCCTTGGTGCCAGCATCCCCTCAGTGCTAGACAGAGACTGGAGCTTAACGAACCTGGGGTGAAACTCGAGTTGACGAGAAAATTACAGTGCCGAGGCAGAATGTTCCTCATGCATATTTTATGCTTTTCAAAGTAAAAATTAGACCTTATCATGAATGGCGTCTCTGAGGAGTTGGGGATGATGATGAGATTCAAGAACGGAAATGTCTATTCCATAATGTTGAATTTCTGGCTTCTTTCTAAAAAAATAAGATTCAAATACGTTTAGGGTAAAATAAATCAGGACCCTATATGTTTTTCAAAGCAATCTGTGAGCGCCATGATCCAGGCAAATGCTATGTGGTCACGTGACCGTTTCACAGCTTCCCCTTGTTATTTCCACACCCTTCATTTCCAGAACTGCTCTAATATCTCTGCAAAGAACCTGCAGCAACAGCTGGAGGCCCTTGAATTGGATAGCAGGGAGTGGAGCGCCAGTGCCAGAGCGTACGAAAGGGTCCTGTCCTGCAGCTTGGAGTTCTGCACCACCCGAGAGGAGATCAATGAGGTGGGCTTTGCAAAAGGACACACTGAGCCCAGAGCGTGTGTCTCAGTGTCTATGAATATGCATGCATGCTTGCACACAGATGCACACACATACACAGAATCAGAACACTTCTTACCCATGCCCTTTTAGTCTCAGAGGAGCCAGTTAATCTTGTCTTTCATGCTATGTGTGCTGATTGTCTAGTGCTGAGCTTAACGGTCTTCCACCCATGGGCTTCCTCTGGGGAAAACACATCAAGGTCATGACAGTTCCACGTCTGTTTCCCTTGGGAGTGAAACCTTTGAGTCCACTAGGAAAATGGCTGAGGGAAAAAGCGGCTAACTAAATTTGTTGAACTTTTACTTTGTGCCCAGCTGCGCAATCTGGGTCCACTAGATTCTGAGACTCATTAACTCCCAGGTTAAAGGATGAGTAATTAAGCTTTAACGGTGGCCTGTGCTGAGGCACCTGCCCTTCCTGCAGATCACAGACAGGGGTGAGAGGGAGCATGAGAAAGAAGGCAAGAGGAGATCAGGAGGGACTGCTGGGATCCGGTCCAGTGGGAGGAGTCAGGGAGAAGCAGCTGGCCTGGCTGTCACATCAGCAGTGCAGTCCCGCAGTGTACGCTCTCTCTTCTTGGTCTGGTTCACATTCTGGTGGATTCACCCTGCAGTCTGCCCTCTGCACAGGGGACAGCATCTCCCGGTTCCCTGTGCTGCAGTCTGCACCTCCCTTAGGTATCTTTACTCTTGTTCAAGAATCAATCACAACTTCTTGTTCTCCCAGGATTATAAAAGATCCGTGGCTATTTTTTAAAAATAATCTTTCTCTAAAATTTCTGTCTCCTTTTCCTCTCCCCCATCTCCTTCATCTTTCTTCTTGTCATTTTTCCTTCCTTGCTTTGCCCAAACATCCCTTCCTGCAGAAATGGAGCAACCCTGCACCTACAGAGAACACCAGTGGCACAGACTAATGTGTTCCCCATCCCGCTTAACTGGGTTTCCATGGCCCCCATGAGCTGTGGCATTTATGAGGCTGGGTTCCCCTGCCCAAGCCTTTCCAACAGTTCTATTTATGGGGACAACCTCATGATGAACTTGCACTTGGAGCCAGCCCAGTTGACAGATGACCCTACCAGCCATAGTAGGGACACTCCGTGATTGTCTGTACCACCTCGGGAATGAGCAAGCAGATACACACGGGTTTGGTTTGGAAGTCAGGTATCACTTGACCATAGTCTTACTTACTAAGAGAAGTGTCATTTTTCCTTGCTTCTGCTTGTAATCTAATTAATCTTTAGGCTATACTTTGATATTTGAAAGACCTTTGAAAAACTTGGGTCTTTTTATACTTTTATTTTTCCTGTTTGTTTGCTTGTTTTGGTAGCGACGTGACAGGCATGTTGAAGTGTAGCATCCATGTGCTGGATTTTACAAATACCAAATTAGTGGGAGCCCCTTAGTAAAATAAAATGTAGACATACCTTACTCTACTCTGAACTGCGACTAGGAGAGAGGACCCAGTTGATGGTTCCATGGTGGCAACATTTGGCATCTAGATCTGTTTGTCTAGACACGGGTTTCTAGAGAACTATACAAAATGAAGTGAAGCCAGGCAAGGTACCACAGGCCTGTTTTCCCAGCACTGGGGAGGTAACAGGGGGAGCAGGAGTTCAAGGCCAGTCTAGGTTACAGAGCAAGTTCAAGGTCAGCGTGGGCTACACAAGACCCCATCCCAAAACAAGCAACAAGAACTGACATGCAGGGTGTTCAGGTTTTTTTTTTTCTGTTATAAACTAGTGAGTAACATTTTTGCCAGGCAACTAGATCGTGCTTAACATTTAATTCTTAAAGCTGATCGCAAAACATAGTTTTAGTCTCGGACACTGAGTCGCAATAGACTCGGAGAACATCTGGCTTTAGCGTCTTCATTTCTCATATGAGAAAAGGAAGGTGTGTGTGAGAGAGAGACAGACTCATATTAACCGTGCCCTAGAAGACTACAGAACGTCTGTCTAGAGTCTTTGGGGGTCAACTTTGAGCCAAGACTCATCTGAACCCGAGAGTGCTTGGTGTGTGCTTTTCCAGAGTGAGCCGTTCAGTGAGTGTGTGGAGTCTCGTTCGACCATTTCTGGTCCCGCCTTCCATACATCCATTACAAGATGTGGGGAAAGATCTGCCACACTTGATTTGCTTCTCTTGACTTTGCTGGAACTAGCTTAGCGCTCTTCACTTGGGTCCTTACGGGAGGGCTTTGTGCTCTAAGGCATTGGAATGGCAGCTGCTCTGAAAGCGATTTAAAAATAGGATGCGGGGTTCTTTAAAGACAGGCAACCGTGCCTTTTGTGTTTCGTTATCTTCGCATGTTGTTATGCATGGTGAATTTTTGAAAAACGCGTTTTCTACACATTTACCCATGAGATACACAGCCATCAAACTGCCAGATTTTGAGGCATCTTTCCCACCCGTTTCATGCAAGGATACCTTTTTATGCATAACCACTCAATAGCATTGCCTTTTCTTGCCTGGCCATGTGGATATATCATGAACACACAAAACATTCTAGAAATTTCCGCAGCTGTATTGCAGTGCTGAGGAACTGTTTATAGCTACATTTAGAAAGGTAGTATGCTAGTAGCCACGTGTTTTTTTTCTTCTTGCAAGCTGACCAAAAATAACATCTCATTTACGTGAGGATGGTAGGGAGTTATAACTTAAGGGCTCAGATTTTGTGTCACAAGCAATGGCTTTTCTGGGAAGAACAGCGATGACAGGATCAGGCTGGTATCCATTTTCTCAAACTTAAGTTTACCACGCGAAATTTCCAGACAGTTATGTTGCTTTACCCAGGAAAGTCTCTTCTAGGATAGCAACATCTTTTCTATCAGAGGTTAAGAAGGAAAGGATTTAGCATATATATTCCATAAGTCAGGCATGAATCCCCCAAATTCTGTTGTCAGTTTGGATGATTTGCCCATCTGAGAGCCAGGCACACCGACTGATAAGAAGCAATGGATTATAATTAAGAATCGGGGCTTTTCCAAACACATACACAGCAGGATGAAAGAAAACCACTTACCATTGTTCGGCAGAATGAGCAAAGTTAGTCATCATGGCAGGGAAGAACACAGAAAAGTTTTCATAGAGAACAAACCACCTTGTGGGGCCATCACCGTGGAAAAATACAGACAATATTCATTGTTCAGATTTGTAATCCAAACTTGCTCTTTAAAAAATACTAAATTGTCTTCATCCAACAAATATGTTTAATGTAACTACCGTGAGCCAGGCTGTAACACTACAAATGTCCACAGAAAACTTAGACATCTCAAGACAATGAAAACCCACATGGCACCCCACAACCAAACCATAACCATCTGTTCAGCAGGCCCCAACCCAATTGCATTTGGGTGGCCTGTATAAGTGGACAGGAAAAATTACAATTTGTTCAGAAAATGTTCATCCTGAAGGTTCAAGATTTTAAATTGTAGTATTTGATATCTGTAAAATACCCCATAGGATCTTCTAGAAAGTCTGGAAAGCTCACATTTAAAATTATAGTAAGCATACCCCCAAACAGAACAAATAAGATTATTAAATTCATTCTGAAGATGCTACACTTTCAGGATAATGTTTATTGCCGAGACTGACTGCAATTTGGAACGGGTCTTTGCTTTCCAAGTTGTCCCCTCCTTGTTGCTATGTGACTTGAAGCTGAGGAAGATGTGCTGTGGTTACTAAATGGAAGAAGGCCAAGAAGACTTCTCCAAAAATCTGTCCAGCACAGAGACCCGTCTCTGGGAGGTGGTGCGTTCCAGCCTTCCATTACAGAAAATGAGCCTCAGAAAGCTCTCTCATCTGGAAGGGGCAAACGGAGCATAAGAAATGGACCTTGTGAATCTGGAGAAACAAAAACTGACTGCTCATTTTGGATTTTGGGTGTTAGCCAGAAGTATGCCGTAGTTCTAATGCAAGATTTTCTTTGCAAATCTATTGCCTTTGGTTTTAAATAGCCCGTGTCCCTCACACCAGTTGGCCTCGCCAGCACCAGACTTACACATAATACATTCTTGTGAAAGTGGCCTTCACCAGCTTAGTCAAGACTAAGAATAGCAAGCTAGCCTGGCCTGCCAGGAGCCTCTTACTCTTCTGTTTCCTTAGAAGTTCTCTTGTTCCTACCTCTGAGAGGAGACTTATCACTTGCTGGGAAGATTATGACGAGGATAATTTTTGTAGTTTCAAAAAAAAACAAACCTAGTTTTAAAATGTTAGTATTTTTTCTCATTATAGCCATGTAAATGTAGCCCACTTGTTCCATGCACTCGTGGAAGAGCTGAACATGTTCACAGAGTGAAGAATCAAATGACTCACAGAAAACGAACCCTAACATTCTTAGTACATACATGTTACTAATGTGAACTGTACCATTTAAAGATTTTGAATGAATAAACTGTTTCTGTCCCCAGGCTGCTGGCGTGTACGGCTGCTTACAGGCTCAAGCTGGACAGCTGTCTTACCCGTCTCCTCCATTCGCCACTGATGATAAGCTCACTAAAGTTAGAAACAGCTGCAAGGGCATGATACCCAAGCCAGTAACCATAGCGCTCTCTTCCTTTAAAACAGGGAAGCCGAGTTATGTGGGGTTTAGATTCAGTTCTCATACTGGAATGTGCAGGTTTGTTCATGCTAGAGGTGGTTCACCCATGATCCCTTCTGCTTGTGCATTCGGTAGTCTTGAATTTGCATCAAGAAAGGTCCAAGAGCGTAGTTTTTGACTGAGATTTCCAAGGCGACTCAACAAGAACAGTGCCCACAGCTCTGTGGAGAGATCTCGTGTGTCAGAATGAAGCTATCACATTTCACATACCCATAGCGTCACAAACATTCTTTGGCCTTCTAAATCGTCTTCAGTGGAAATGCGTGCATGCCAATGCTGAAATGGAGTTGTTCTTGCACGTCATAAATCTGATGTTTGTCATCCAGAGTAAACTAGAAAGCTCATGGTTCAGAATGACAGTGTTAGAGGTCTATCTTTCTACATGTCTCATACAGCTTTCAAGTAGATGTTAAACCTTCCTGTTTGAAGAAGCAAATAAGACCCTTTGACTATCAAGTTGATTGTAGAACTTTCCTTCCTTCCTCTAGACTGAAGTCTGTAATACCATGGGGTAAGGTAGCAAATTGTGTTTTCTGGTGCTTAGCTACCAGTGAGTGTGTACTTTTGCTCTGTCTGTAATGTTTATTACTTCACCCTATTAATTAATTTAATTTTGTGTGTGTATGATGTGTGCATGAGTGTATATGTGTGTGTGTGAGTATAGGTGCTGGCATATGGCATTGTATGTGTGGCAGGCAGGGGAAACCTGGAATGTTAGTCCACTCCTTCTAGCTTGGTTGAAGCAGAGTCTCTTTGGCTGTCTATGCAGCTGTGTATGTCAGCCTAGCTGGCCCAAGAGCTCCTGGGAATTCTGTCTCTGCCTCTCATCTTACTTTCATGAGCACCAAGATCACAGACACATGCACACATGCTAAAATGCTTGGTTTTTCATGGTTCTGGGGATCTCAACTCAGGTTCTCACACCCATGCATCAAGCTCTTAACCCACTGAGCCATTTTCCCAACCTTTGTTGTTTTTTTTTTGTTGTTGTTGTTTGTTTACTTGTTTTTGAGACAAGTTCTCACTGTGTAATCTGGATTGTCCTTGGATTTGTGAGCATCCTTCTCCAGCCTTCTGAGTACTGGGATTATAGGCGTGCACTCTTGCAGCTTGAATAATTTGGTTGTTAATTGTGGTAAAATTTTGTTTACTCTATCCTAACCAGGTTATGTGTGCTTTCTGTGGTATTGAGTACATATACCTCAGCATGCAGCCAGTGCACCCTCCATCAACACACATTTATAGTCGTCTCAGACAGAGTATCTACATAGCTAACTGCCATGGAAGGAGCTTTTTTTTTTTTTTTTTTTTTTTTTTTTGTTTTGTGGTTTGTGCC
>NW_026067898.1:6299252-6317974 GCF_014885135.2 Alexandromys fortis
CCGTCTGCCGGCGCGGGCGCCTCCCAGCTCCGTCTGCCGGCGCGGGCGCCTCCCAGCTCCGTCTGCCGGCGCGGGCGCCTCCCAGCTCCGTCTGCCGGCGCGGGCGCCTCCCAGCTCCGTCTGCCGGCGCGGGCGCCTCCCAGCTCCGTCTGCCGGCGCGGGCGCCTCCCAGCTCCGTCTGCCGGCGCGGGCGCCTCCCAGCTCCGTCTGCCGGCGCGGGCGCCTCCCAGCTCCGTCTGCCGGCGCGGGCGCCTCCCAGCTCCGTCTGCCGGCGCGGGCGCCTCCCAGCTCCGTCTGCCGGCGCGGGCGCCTCCCAGCTCCGTCTGCCGGCGCGGGCGCCTCCCAGCTCCGTCTGCCGGCGCGGGCGCCTCCCAGCTCCGTCTGCCGGCGCGGGCGCCTCCCAGCTCCGTCTGCCGGCGCGGGCGCCTCCCAGCTCCGTCTGCCGGCGCGGGCGCCTCCCAGCTCCGTCTGCCGGCGCGGGCGCCTCCCAGCTCCGTCTGCCGGCGCGGGCGCCTCCCAGCTCCGTCTGCCGGCGCGGGCGCCTCCCAGCTCCGTCTGCCGGCGCGGGCGCCTCCCAGCTCCGTCTGCCGGCGCGGGCGCCTCCCAGCTCCGTCTGCCGGCGCGGGCGCCTCCCAGCTCCGTCTGCCGGCGCGGGCGCCTCCCAGCTCCGTCTGCCGGCGCGGGCGCCTCCCAGCTCCGTCTGCCGGCGCGGGCGCCTCCCAGCTCCGTCTGCCGGCGCGGGCGCCTCCCCTGGAAGGAGCTTTTAAATAATAATCTCTGGCTGCCTCAGAGAGGGCATTTATTAATTTATAGTTGCAGATTGCAATTTAGGGATACAAAAAGAACCTACCTCAGTTTTCTATTAATAACTCAGCGTATAGTCCCTTTATATTACAGTATCATAAAATATACTCATCCATCCCTTCCTGCTAGAATTAACACATATGCATTAAATTATCAAATGTCACAAAATATAAATATTTAATGGATATTTCATAAGTATACCTGCTTAATAGGGTATTTTAATATTTTGTGGTCTCCTGATAAAGAAGTCATTTTCAAAATCTGAAGTTACAGCTCTTCCGACCCTTTCTGGACACTGTTGGTTTATCTGTTAAAGTGGTTTTATGGTCACTGTTCTTGGTTTTGTCTGTAGCTTAAAACTAATACTCAGCAATGTCATTTTTTTATGTAAAAATAGATACTGGTTGAGTATCAGTATGTCCTATGCAAAAAAGTATAAGTATAATAATTTATACATAATCAGGTCTGCCAGGGTCTTGGAGAGCCTCAAGAAGAGTTAAGGATAAAGTCATTGTTTTATTTCTACAATATGGAAAATCTGGAGAAAGCGTTTTGAGGAAGCATACATTTTCTAGGGCAGATGTATTTTTCTATATTATGAATCTAAGATGTAACATGTGCACGGCTTTTATGTATTCTCGGGTAATTTGTTTGCTATCTTTGAGAAGACTTTTAATGTATTTCTAACTTTTCTTTTCCATCACTCAGATTTATCAACCATGACATGATTCTTTCTTGTTGTAAAAGTTCCCATATAATCTTAGCTTTTATGTTTTCTTTGTGCTTCCCTTTGCTGATAATATGAAGTGTGAGTTGCCTGGAAGTACACTTAGCCTTCATGAATATGTAGAAGCAAGAGAAAACAGAATATTTAGAAGTGCCAGGTTGCTTAGAATCTTAGTGCATTGATAAAGACAGATTGTCGGACCATCGTAATATGTCCTATCTATACATAGTCAACATTGCCCTTGGTGGCAATGACACTCACCTTGGGTGCTTACTTGTATTTTCAAAGTTAAAGTTATACATATAAGAAGTAAAACTCATCTAAAATTTGCTTATGGAAATAACTTTAGCTGGGCAAGTAAATCTCCTTTCTCACTAATCTCATAGACTGTACTAGCAATTCTCAAAGTCAAGCCCTCATTGACCTCTTCATCATGAATAGCTCCTTGGAGCCTTAATAATTTTCATACATAATGACTGAGAGAGACTACCAGGATATGGAAAGATCTGGAACGAAACTAGCATACAAGAAATGGAAAGAGCGTCAAACTTTGTGTCAAATAAATACAAATAAGACAGTTTGAGTTAGCAAAAGTTTATGTTCAAAATGTTGGCTATTTTCTTGTTTGGCAACCAATGTGACCATACTGAGTTTAAGATCATATGTCAGAAAGTACTCTCATCAAAGGATAAGAGTCCACATAGGAAATCCAGTTTTGACTGAAAGTATTCTGAAGACACTTTAAGGGGATGACTGTTTGGGGCTGTTTAGTTTTGTTCATAATAATGAGTATTGTCTTTCTAGTTGTAAAGAAATTATAATTTTATTTTTTATTAAACTGTAGCTCAAAGAGTCATTCAAAGATATAAAAAAGAAATTCAACAATCTGAAGTTTAGCTACTCCAAAAAAAATGAAAAATCTCGAAACCTAAAGACTCTTCAGTATCAAATCCAACAAGTTGACATGTATGCTGAAAAAATTCAGGTAATAAAGTAGTGTATGAGTGTGTGTGCATGTGTGTGTGCGTGTGTATCATTATTACAATTAGTACAAAATTGTTACAGTTTAGGCATAACTATAACAGAATTGAGATGGAAAGGGTGGTTTTCTATTTTTATAATAATTTGACTTTTTGAATGGAATAAATAGTATTTGATTTATCTCATTTTCCCTTTAAAAATAATAACTTTATTCTCTGTAATCCAGAGTTGGTTTTCCTGGAAATGTTTTAGCTATTTGCTTGGCATGCAGTCGTGTGATGCTGATTTTAAGTGGGCCAACTTACAAGAAAGATCTCCTTGAGTAATTTATGGCCGCATTCTTCCCAGGAAACAACGTTCGTTGTCTGAAACCGAGCTCACCTTCATTCTGTGAGCTTTCTAGCTTATTCATTTTTTAAATTTCAAGTCATTTCTAACTGACACATGGAGACAGGAGAAATGTGCATACCTTGGGTTACCAGGTTTTGTTTCAGTCCAGGAGAATGTGCAATACTATTTAAACCAGACTAGAGCCATCTCTACAGATACTCATAGTTTATTCTGGAATCATCCGGGACCCTTGCTCTTGGCTATCACTATCATCGGTACGTCACCAGCAGGAACAGCAGAGCTTCTGGTCCCATCCCTGCAACCTCACACCAGTGATGTGTGTTGAGATGTATGTGCTGAGGCAGACTGGACCAGTTTCTGCCAGACGCACAAGGCCTGTGCATTTCCATGCTTCCCCAGCACATCTCCATACGTGTGCCCCGTGTGCCATGTGTGCCCTCTGCCTTTTTTCTTTACTGCTCTCACACACATCCCGAATGCCCAGCACAGATTTCAGAGCTCCTGATAATTACATACATACCTTATATTATTTCTAGGTTTTCTGCTTATTTGCCAATACTGATTGAATAGATTGAATAAAATATCTTAGAGAAAGACTATTCTTTCCAAGGTACATTTGCAATAATTATAATCTTAATATTTCAGAATGGTAGAAGCAGCAGGATTCTGAGTTACTCTGTTTTACCGCTAGCATCATAAGTAAGAATATAATTGCCTTTTAAAAACCCCTTTTTACTCCTCCCCCCTGCCCACAGGCTTTAAGGAAGAAAATGGAAAAAGTTAATAATAAAACTTCTGACTCATTCTTAAGTTATCCAAGTAATAAAGTTAACATCCTTTGGGAAGCCATGGAGGATTTGCAAAAGCATGTGGATGACTTTGATAAAGTTGTGACCGATTACAGGGTGAATTTGGACCTGAATGAACATCTCCAGGAAATACTAGAAGAGGTATCTTCTCGTTGGGATTATATTCTTCCTGTAATGTTACTTCAAAATATATTTTGTCTTGAGCATAGTAAAGAACTCTTCTTGAAGACAGGGTTTCTCTGTGTAGCTTTAGTGCCTGCCCTGGAACTTGCTCTGTACAGCAGGCTGGCCTCGAACTCACAGAGATCTGCTTGTCTCTGCCTCCTGAGTTTTTGAATTGATTAAAGACATGCACCACCACCGCCCAGTGTAGTTAGTCCCAGTAGTTGGAGGCAGAACTGGGAGATTGCAAGTTCAAATACAGTTTAGGCACCATAGTAGACACTGTCTCAAAAGAAAAAAAGATCCTATTTCTTCTAAAAATGCTATTTTTAAAAAATTTAATCTTTATTTTTATTTTATGCATGAGCGTTTTGTCTGCATGTATGTCTCTGCAGGGTATATATGCAGTACCCGTGGAGACCAGCAGGGGGTATCAGATCCCTCTGGGACTGGAGTTACAGCCAGTTTTGAGCTGTTGTGTGGGTGCTGGGGATTGAACTCAGATCCTTTGGGAAGGCAGCCAGTGCTCTTAACCACCGAGCCATCTCTCTAATGCTGTATTAGTTACTGCTGCCACGAAAGCCTTGGTCCTGCTACTCTTCACTATTGCTTGCAGGGTCATTCCCTAAAGTTGAATCGCCAGGTCAAAGGGAATGAATGCAGCTACGGGGATTTTGTTTTTCTGCTTTATACAGTGGCTCTTCCAAAAGCTTCGATCCATTTACTTCCCGCATTACTGCAAGAGTTTCCATTTCTTTGTAACCTTACCTCAAACTCCAACCACTGATATTGCAGTCACTGCTGGAAATTATTTTCAATGTTTAAGTGGTCTGTTTACTTCATGACATTGATGATACGTCAGAAAAGCTGATGGGGGAAAATCTCAGGTGCTGCCTTCCTGGGTGTAACCTTGGTTACTGCCGAGGGCGTAGTAGTAGTAGTAGTAGTAGTAGGTCCACCTAAAATTCACGACGTTTGACAAGGTCAATACATTGACTCTTACTTCAGATCAGAGAGGCCACACCTGAGGGTTTTAAGCTTTCTTTGTTCCCTCTTAGTCCGAAATACAAACTTTCTATCTGTCCTGCTAATACAGTTGAGTGTTTGGACTGAACACCACATTACGAGGCAGCTGATTTTTCTTTGATACATGATGTACAGGTTTGCTGAAGCTTCTTGTTACTGTCTTAACTGGCTTAACACGGAGTCCTATTTTACTTTATTTATTTATTTTTATTTATTATTATTATTTATTTATTACCCAGCACAAATGCCTCTGGCCTGGGGCGGACAATTCCTCCTGTCACAGTTACTTTTTTTAGTGAAAAATTACTTCATACCTCAACTGTGCTTTGAAGTAATGACCAGTTCTATTTCACAAAGGTAGAATATTTTTCTTCGGATGGTGTTTCCTGGATCCATGCTCTAAATTTTATTCTTATAGGAAATTTGATCATGAATATATTACTAAGAAAAAAATTTACTTATGGGCTTATTAGCAGTGTTTGGTTGTTGATTATACTGGATTTTGAATATTATCCAACCAATGTTTATAAACCTTTCAGTACCCAAATGCTTTTGCTGATTGCTCTTAAAACTTATCCAACATTGTCTTAGGCATTATATTTTAGACAAATCTAAGAAGGCAGGAGAATCAAAGCTATTTCCATACTTCTGCTTTCTAATTATTGTGTATATTTCTTTATTATACTTTTAAAATATTTGCCTTGGGTGTCTTAGTTGGGTTTCCATTGCTGTGAAGAGACACCACGACCATGTCAACTCTTATAAAGAAAACATTTAATTAGGGTGACTCACTCACAGCTTCAGAGGTTCAGTTTATTGTCATCATGATGGAACATGGCAGTGTGCAGAAAGACATGGTGCTAGAGAACTCGCTGAGAGTCCTACATCTTGTAGGCAGCAGGAAGTAGTCTCCATTTCACGTGAGGGAAGCTTGAGCAAAAGAGACCTAAAAGCCCACCTCCACAGTGACACACTTCTTTCAGCAAGACCACACCTATTTCAGCAAAGCCACACATCCTAGTAGAGCCAGTCCTTTGGGGGACATTTTCTATCAAACTAATCCATTGGGCGTCTAAGTGAAAAGGTATATGACCATGTGCTGATGTTTTCTTTAGTAAGACTTGGGAAGTTTAAGGCTACCTGGACAAGTTTGAGGTAAGCAAAATGTGAAACGTCAGTGGTCAACGTGAAGAACTTAAGAAGGACACATCTCTTTAACCTGTGATTTCTTCCATTTGAATACAGTGTAACTTTTGGTATGAAGACGCAAGCGCCACAGTTGTAAGAGTTGGGAAGTATTTCATGGAGTGCCAAACAAAGGAAGCTGTGGAGATCCTCCACAGGCAGTTCAACAAGTTCATTGCTCCTTCAGTGCCTCAGCAAGAAGAAAGGATTCAGGAGGTCATCGACCTTGCTCAGCGCTTATATGGTGAGTTTTCAGGTGATTCTCAGAGATTGCCGCCAAACAAGTCTATACTGAACCCAGTCCAACAGGAAGGAGATCAAGGCCCCCACTGTCCCCACCTATTCTGAGAAAAGTCTTAAGATCTGTTCTACATCCAGCAAAAGTAAGCAGAGGACAGAATGGAGGGCAGAGGGCCCCACAGCAGGAGATGCGGTCTGGGGTTTAACCATCTTGTATCAGCCCTCCTTCTCTGTTCACTTTGCAGTCCACCCTTTCCATTCTTTTCCAGGGCAGCAAAACCAGAGCCAAGCTCTCTAGACAGGGAATGTAACATCCATTACAGTGAGTCCTTGAGCAGGAGGAGATTCAGCGCTAGCTTGCACAAAGCTTACCTGAAACCTTATCAGTCTCTTGTTTCCACGAGAGTTTGATGTGTGGATTTGAGACATGGGTAGAAAACTCTCCTTCATGGTCTTCTTGCCTGTCCAACAAATGGGAAAATTCTGTCACCTCATGACTGCTTTCTTCTCCTCCAGGGTGAGGAAAGAGTCACCTGGGTGACAGTGCTTGGGGACCCTAAGGACACTTCCATGATGCTCTGATGTGGTTCCTCAGAGACAAGGAAATCCCCAATGACCAGGCAAAGGCATCCTAGAGGAGACATTAGTAGGTGGTTCAGAATGCATCCTCTGGATGACCAAAGCTGCTCCAGGCAGATACTCAGTCTACAGCACTCCTGCCCCCAGATAGCCACAAACTGCTTAGCGACACGGAGTGCACTGACTGCCTAATAGGAAACACTTAAGAATAAATTGTTTATTCATTTTCGAAGTAAAATAGTAAAAATAACAAAAGCACTAAAATATCAGCTGGATGTCCCTCTCTTAGCATGGTTGTTATGTAAAGCGTGCTAAAAATGAGGTCTTCAGGGCGTCTCTAGCACTGTGGGTGTCTGTCGCGATTTTACGTTCCACCTGATAGTGCAGACACGTCTCTGTCTGTTTCGTGTGCTGGTGGCCGAGGGGAGAATGTAATGTGCTGTATTACAGCGCATGTTCAATGCCAAGGCGTGGCAAGAACTCACAAATACCCCATAAAATCACCTTCTACAAACCTTGCAGAGTTCTGACGCCTGCCTCGTTGAATGTTCTGGTTCTTATTACTAACTGATATTTGCATTCGTTAGTTGTTTGGATTATCCTATTAGAGTTTTGTCTCCAAGAGAGATGAAATCTCACCTCTTAACTCAGAGTACCATATCGCATGCTGAGGGTTCTGTGACTGTTGCAAGAATAAAGGAATAATTGAATATTACCATTGAAAACATAGATTTTTATGAGTGTCCACACATTTAGCATAGAACTAACACACCTTTTAAAAATATTTTATTTATTCTGTGCTTGTGTGTGTGTATACGTAGACTACACAGGCCATAAGACATATTTAGAGGCCAGAGGGCAAATTGTAGAATCAGGGCCCTCCTTCTACCAAGTGAGTTCTGGGAATTGCACTCAAGTCACCAGCTTGGCAGTAAACACTTTAACTCACGGAGACTTCTCACCAGTGCAAGAATCTAACCATCTTTTATGCTACATTACATAATTACTTTAGGAGTATGAAATAAAGTCTTGCAGACAACTAAAGCATTACTGATCCCCGAACTTTTCGGCTTTACCTATCCTTGTGGGTGGAGAGACAGATGCCTCAGTGGACATGAAGAGGTCAGAGGGCAATCTGTGGGAGTCAGTTCTCCCCCTTGACCACGTAGACCTGGGTCACCATCTCCTTGATAAACCATGTTCTCCTTCAGGTCACCAGGCTTGAATGCAAATGCCTGTAGCTGCTCAACCATCTGCCCAGTCAAAGTGCAAACCAATTTATCCTAAAAACTAATTGTGAGAGCCTCCTATGCGTCAGGAGCTGTCCAAAGTGTTTGTGCAAAATTCAAAGACAGTATCATTCCTGTAGTCAAGAAATATGGTCTAGGCCTAAAAGCCACCGCATAGCAAATGCTTGTCCTTTATTGCATGTTAACTTTATCTTCTGTGCCTGGTGTTAGGGGTTGAATTTGGGGCTTTTCCTGGTTTTTTTTTTTTTTTTTTTTTTTTTTTTTTTTTTTTTTTTTTTTTTTTTTTTTTTTTTTTTTTGTCAATTTGACACAAACCTAAGCATACTTGACAAGAGAGAATCTCAGTAGTAATTGCCTCCATTAGATTGGCCTGTCGGCATGTCTGTGAGGGCATTTCATTGATTGTTGATTACTGTGAGAGAACCAAGCTCTCTGTCAGAAGTACCATTCCTGAGTAGGGGAGCCAGAGCTGTATGAGACAGGTAACTAAGCAAGCTAAGCAAGTAAACATGTTGCCAACATCCTTCCATGGTCTCTGATTTATTTCCTGTCTCCAAATTCTGCCTTGGTCTCCCTTAGTGCTGAACTGTTAACTACAAGCTGAAATAAACCATCCTCAAGATGTTTTGGGTCAGTATTGTATCACAACAGCAGATGAAAAAAAATGGCCTCACTTACCCTATCAAGCTCTCAACCACTGGGTTACATCTAAAGCCCAGAATGAACATTCTCTTTTAAGAAACATTTGTTTCCAGCTATTGTAAAGAGAGACTACTTGTTAGTTTTCCAGCTGCCCAGACCTGAATAATCACAAAGAAACTATATTAATTACAGCACTGTTTTGGCCGATGTCTCAGATGTATTCCTAGCTAGCTCATACATCTTAAATTAACCCATTTCTGTTAACCTATGTATCACTGCAAGGCTGTGGCCTACTGGTAGGGTTCTGGCATTAGAGAGTCTTTCTCCTCCAACTACATGCCGTCCCCTTGACTCTGTCTACCCTCTCTCTATATTTCTTCCAGCCTGGCTATATTCTGCCCTGCCATAGGCTAAAGCAACTTTATTCATTAATCAATAAGAGTAACACATATACAGAAGGACATCCCACATCATTTCCCCTATTCTGTCTAAATAAAAGGAAGGTTTTAACTTTAACAAAGTGAAATTACATATAACAAAATGAGTATCAAGCAAGTATTATACTTTCAATATTTAGTCTATTTGTATCTGGAAAGTTTCATATCTAATTTATCATTTATCATAACTAAAAAAAACTGTAACTATAACTATCTTAAATTCTTCAAAGACCTCAGAGGGATAATATTATGTAATTAGACAGAAAGTGCACTGCAAACAACTTCCCAAACTTTAAAATTGATAGAGATATCTGGCTGCCTGGACAGTCACCCAAAGTTCTTCTGTAATGTTGGGGTATCCATCTTCAGCCTACAGGCCCATAATATCTGGAAGACTTTTCCACAAAACAAGAAATTTCAAAGATAATTTTGCCTATATTAGCAGTTTGTCAGTCACTTTCTTCTGTGTTCTGCAGAATGTCTAGTAGACTCTTTCATGAAACAGGAACCCTGAAGGATGGTCTCACCTTTCAGCAAGTTCAGCAGTCATTTCTGTGGGTCTTGCATGTCCAGTTTATACAGCATACCATCAAGCAATCCAGGCAAGAGCAATTTCTTGCCCAAATGGCTAGCAAACTCCATAAGGAGACTCTTGGATGCCCATCTTTCTCTTGAAGTAATTGGTCCTGCCAGGAGCAGATGTGTCTCACTGTTGACAAGTCTAAGTTCTTAAAACATTTTAAATGCCATATTCTGTAGGTCTTTGAAGTGTTGAAGATTATTTAACTGAAATATATCTCTTTATATCTAGAAGACATAACTAACAAGACTATACTTTGACTATTATAAATGACTATTAATATTTAATTTTTAATTACATTGAATTTTTAAATGAGCTGTATAAACATAATACCTTAAACAAGGGTAGAAACACATATACACAGTGTAACAAAATCAACCTTAAATTTGGTTTTTTTTTTTTTTTTTTTTTTTTTTTTGGTTTTTCGAGACAGGGTTTCTCTGTGGCTTTGGAGCCTGTCCTGGCACTAGCTCTGAAGACCAGGCTGGTCTTGAACTCACAGAGATCTGCCTGCCTCTGCCTCCCGAGTGCTGGGATTAAAGGCGTGCACCACCATCGCCCAGCCAACCTTAAATTTGTATCAATAGACTAAAGTCCATACCAATGTAAAGTATGCATCTCTATATATCAAGTTATTGCTGATTTTCAGGTTGGTTTTGGTTGGGGAGGGACATGCCTGTAGAGTTGCTTGAATTCCTTGGGATTCTAAGCCCCCATCAGAAGTAAACCAGAGGCAAATGTTCTACCTCATTCTGTAAAGTGCCCTTGCACTTTGTTCCATTGCTCACTCTGCAGAGGCCCTTCTGTCTGACACATTCCCCTGTGTCCATGTTTGCTTTTGTTTCCTGTGCTTTCAGGAGCTTTCCGGGAAAATCCCCGCTCACTTTGGCATTGTTTGCTTTCTTCTACTGATTTTAAAATCCAGGCCTTGAATTTCATTCTTTAATCTATTTCAAATTGATTTTTCTAACTCAGAAACTGGGATGAGATGGTGGGATGAGATGAGATTGGGGCCCATTCTATGTTTTATGTGGGAATATTTTAGCATGGCTCAATGTTTTACTGGCTCAGATTGGCTTGGAATTATGTCAGATTAAAATCACATATATTTGGAATAGGCAGGGTCAAACCAGATGATGACAGGCCTTGAATGTCATTCTGAGAAATGTATATTCTCTAAGTGGTGAAGAATTTCTGACTATCTTGAATAAGAAATCCTAGTCTTAAGAACAGTAATATAAGAACGTTAGCTGGGTTCCATAGAGGAGACAATGGCACAGCAAAAGAAGTCTTTATTTTAGAACTCCTAGGCTAGCAAGTTTTCCGTCACTGTGACAGTAAACCTGGCTCAGGGTTTCAGAGGCTTCATCCTACGCTGTGCTTCTCCACTTCTGTGGGTTTAGGTTGAACAGAATAATTATGGCAGCAAGAATGTATAGTGGAGAGGGTTGCTCACTTCACAGCCAGAAAACACACAGAGAAGCATCTGGGGACAATTTATCCCTTCAAAGGCATATTCCCCAAGCAACCCATTTTCTCTAAGCATCCCCATTTTCCACAGGACCCACTTCCTCCCAACAGTCAATTCAATTATTAACTCATTAACAAACTAACCCACTGATTAAGTCAGAGGTCTCATGATCCTCCCCAAAAGTCCGACCTCTGAACGTAGCTCTGAGGGACCAAGCCTTCAATATGCAAGGCTTACCCTGATATTTCCTAATCAAACCACGATCCCAGCACATAGGAAGTGGAGGTTATGTAGTGAGTTTAAGGCTAGTCTGGGTTACATGAGACCATGTCCAACCCCTTCATCCCTCCCAACCACTACCCTGTATCCAAATATATCTAAACTATTACACTTTGCTTTTAAAAACATACCTGCATTCATTGATTATTCTGTTTAGTATATGTTAGGAGTTTACTGTCTACCAGTGCTTACAAAAGACACTTGGAAGATAAATTAACATCTAGTTCTTTCTCTTTTCCTGTTAAGAATTCCCTTTACATGTAGGTTTTTCTTTGCTCCTTCCCAGGTTTGGAAGAAGGGCAGAAATATGCCGAGAAAACTGTCACAAGACATAAGGAGATTCTCGAATCTATCACTGAATTATGTGGGTCTCTCATGGAGCTTAAAGAAAAACTGGAGGTAATTTCTTCTTCCTAGAATATGTATTATCAAGTGATATAAATAGAAATGGGTTAATCAACTCTCTTCCGGTGCAGAGATGTTCTAATATGAATTCTCAGGAGGCTTGACATACACATTTGTTTCTTAGCATTCTGACATAATTATCTGAGGGTTTATGATAATTAATCCTCTTTCTTTCCCATCACTGCAGAGAAAAATGTTGCTGGGAATGAGGGCTAAACACAATTAAGGTGTCTCGTTTACATTTTCATGGATCATATCCTAGAGGATGAATGTGTGCCGTTAAAACCAAAGCCACATTTGTATTAAGGAGTCTTATGTTTATATTCATAAATAATAAATGGAATGGTTTTTCTTCCTCTAGATTATGGCACCAAAGAAATTAACACTAATATTTAGGTATTATATACACTGAACATTTAGCATTGTGGAAAAATTAAGGTAACTGTTATAACCTTCATGGAATTAAAATGAAATGGTAGGTAAAAAAAACAGGGTAAATGCTTATGATCGCTATGGTAGACAAAAACCAACTAAAGGAAAGATATGTTGTCATGCTTTGAAAATGTGGTTAATGCTGTTTTTATAACTTACTGAGAGTGGTTTGGGATAATCGCTATAGCTATGTCATTAAGAGCTCACACAGGCTCTAGATCAGAACTCAGATGCCTTGGAATACCCTTGGGTCACAAATTGGGCAAATGGTTTAATCTCCTAAATGGATGCTGCAGAGGTCCAGGGCTTGGCTGTGAAGGTACCCAACTGTGTTAGTCATTACTGTTGTGAACTTGCAGTTTAGGTAGAATTATATCTATTTCATGGCAAATATTTTTATGATTTTTTTCATGTCATAAATTTGAGTGTTTATTCAATTTAGACAATGTCAAGGAACTTTAATTCAGTCATTACACAACCAAGTTGTCATTATCCTTCTTTTAAACATTTAGGTTTTTCAACTTATTTTCTTTCCATCATTTTACAACACACTACAGTAAACATCCTTGGGTTTTTCATTCTTTGGTAATATTTGGTATTATTTACACATAAATTCTTCAAAGTAGATTTGACAAAATGAATTTAAAAGTATTAATGTTTCTAATATATAAGCCAGTTGACCTTCTGTAATTATTTTTACAGCTGTGAAGCTACTTGTCAGGTATGAGTGAGCCATATAGCTTACATTGTCGTTGTTAGCACTGCCTCTCCTTCACTCTTCTCCTTTGCTCACACGTACAGGCGGGCAAACCCCTTCCTCTGACTCTGCTTGGCATCATCTCCAGTGCCCTCCTTTATATTGTACATCTTCAGCTTGATGAAACCTTGTCTTTCCAAATGATATCCCCCCCCCCATCTTTCCTTCCACAGCTCTGTTCTCCGAGGAGGGGCTTCTGTAGTCTGCCCCCCACTTTCTTATTCCCCATGACTTAGGGACTCCCTTTGGTTAGGATTTTACTCTCTTTTACATTCTCAATCTGTCATTCAGATCCCTTGATCCTATACAGGGTTTGATTCCACTTCCTAAATATGGCTGTGTTCATGTTCTTTCATATTGAAAACCCTTCACCAGGAGACCTGTCCCTGGCTCTGAGACCCATCACCTTCTACATTGCTGTGTTCCTCCATTCATGGTGGGTTCCTATCTCACATCCCTTAGTGATTTCAGCTTCTAGACCTTTACTTTAAACACATGATTTCTTATTTATCAAAATCTTATCAACACCCAAGTGTAAATGGAAAGATCCCTTTCTTCACATAAATCTTCCTTATTCCTCCCTTGCTGCTCTCCTGTAACACTTAGTGCTTAAATTAAACACACACACACACACACACACACACACACACACACGCACACATCTGTTTATCGCAGTTCCAGAAACTAGTAAATCTGAAATCTAAGCAATGGTGGTTTGACACCTTGGGAAATCCTGCTTCCTCATGGTCACCTCGCTCCAAACCTATAGAGGTGTGACATCAAAGGGTCTCTCAGCTCTCTTTTGCAAGTTCACTAATCCATTCCTGAGGACCCCACCCCTTCTTACATGGGAGCTATTAAAAAGAGGATGCACAAACTCCTCAAAAGGCTAGACTAGTGATAAAAATGGAATCTATTTGTAACACAATTTGACACTTAACAAAGGCTTAGGTACAGACAATCTCCAGTGTTTCCAAGTAGCCGTGAGATCGAGAGAAGATCTCCATTGTTTGTTAGATGTTTTGCTTGTTTGTTTGTTCATAAGACAAAGTCTCTCTCTGTAACCCTTGGCTGCCTTAGAACTCGCTATGTAGACTAAGCTGACCTCAAACTCCCAGAGATCCCGGTATCTCTGCTTCCCCAGTCCTGGGAGTAAAGAATACACCATTGTAGGTGGTACTTGCCTTGTTCCAGAAGGAAGATAAGGGTGCAAAGAGGCGAAAGGTGCTGTCTCTGGGTCTCCAGAGTCACAGTAATCATCCTGGAATTTGAAGTTACATCTAATTTGACATCTAGAATTCTTTCCACAACAGCTGTCATTGTGGTTTAGATTCCAAGTGTGTATTAGTGCCAAGAGGCTCACTCAGTTGTACAAACTGGTTTTATTTTAGAGTTGAGATTCAAAGCTGAATTTCCCCAATAGGATCTCCCCAAATTCTCTGAGCAAGTGTAATGAGCACTTTGGGGATTATGCCTGTTTCCATAACCATCTAATACCATGATCCGTGTACAACAATTTCCTACTATAATATAAACATCGTTTTAAAACTGTGTGTTTTGTCACTTGGGGCACCTGTGCCTCCATTCCTCATCCCAAATCTTGGCTCTCATGCTGCCTCCCTGCCAGTTTGTAAACTCCCACTCCCTCTGTGGCTGAGGCTGAGCCCCATGAAACACAGGAACAAGGGACAGTCACAGGAGACAGCCTGTGTTCCCAACTGTGTTTTCTTCCTCTTTTCAAGTCTCCCAGTTTGCTTGTGTGGATTCTCTGGCTCCCTTACTTCCTTCTCCTCTGGAGACCTCATCATTTCTTCCTCACTGATGCTCTTCGGCCTCCTCATGGCTTAAATTGTCCTACACAGCATTCCCTTCTCCAGAGAGTGTTCCTGCAGCAGCATCCTACGGTAGCTGTCACTTCATTCTCCAGAAGGCCTTTGAACAGTTGGCTTTGCTGGCAATGAGCTTTACCAAAGGAGCAAGGCAAGATGAGAGCTATAAGCTTGGAGGGAGAACATTGGTCTCCTGTGGAATACATTTGTTGAAAGGCTGCCATTGGCTTGTAGCGTTTTTTTTCCAAGTGGTTAGCATATGGGATTGTTTCTTCAGTGCTCCTGGCTCGAGCTCTCACTAAACCTGCTTTGTACAGCAGGGCGATGTTCCAAAGCAGCGAGATGTTCCAAAGATGAACCCAAATTTGGAAGTTTTCCACGACAATGGCATCGACCTACTAAAGGAGCCCCCGAGGAGTGAGCAGACACTGTTCGATGAAGAAAGGAATGAGGTAAGGTAACAGAAGCGTTTGGCTTCAGCCATGTGTTACTTTTTCTTTGAGATTTGCTGTTGTTCATTTAAAAATGACTCTGCTATGTCTCACCCATCAAATCAAGTTGAATGTGAGTTTTCTCATCCCCACCATGCTAGCTTGGTCGTCCTCTTGTTTCTTTGTGTCCCTTCTGCTGAATCCTGGGGTCACAGCATTTCACAGAAGCCCGAGAATTCCAGCAAATGCCATCATGTCCGCCTAGGCTAGTTCTACTCCCGTATCTTACTGCCATCCCCATTATCTTTGTACAATCAATCTCGCTTCGTTTTATTTACTTATTTATTATAGTATTACCAAAATGGGAAGTTTTTTAAATTATTTACATTAGGAAATATTAATACATAAAATTAGATACAACCTTTTTCCCATAGACTAACTCCACATGGTATTTCTGGGCATCTGGACTAAGACACTGAATCCAGCTGAACTATAAATACTATTAGATAAATGTCTCAAAAAATCTATGATTTTAAGTATTTTTTGACAGGATATAATAATACTATTGGTTTTTAAGTTCTGCATATTTTCCTGCGTTATGTATTAGACACATTTAATAAAGACTCGGTAACGAAAGTCATTGCTGCTAAAGCGGCCACCCTTATCATTTATTCTATACCTCGTAAAAAGGCTTCATCTTGCTTTTATCTATTCTTATTAGAAGAAACGAATGTCTTTAAATAAAACAAATACAAGTTATTTTCATTGACGAGTGACTTTTATTTTTAAATAAATGGAAAGACCCGCTAACTAGATCACCAGCCGTTTAGAATGCAAGTGGAGAGCCACAATTACAGCTGTCAGGAATCCCCATCGACATCGCTTCTTACCCAGTCTGCTGCAGCTGGAGCAGACAGCGTAATGAAAGGACAGGGGTAATTTTCATTTTCAAGCATCTCAATCACTCTTAGACCCTTATTGTCTCTGCTATGTGCATCTAGGTCAGATGTAATGATTCTCCGAAACCTCCAGTGGTCAGATAACAGGAAGCTCCCTCTTCCCCAAGAAACCCTGAACCACTCTTCTCAGTCCCCAAACCCTTAAACACCGAGTCTTCCTCAGAAAAGTATTTGAGTTGGGGAAAAAAAAAAAAACAGTCCTGCTGACTAATTACCAAGAGATCTTTATCACAGGAGCTTCCTCCTAGAGACAGCCAAGTGCTTCTCGTTTATCCTGACCCCCAAATGCCGCAGATGGCATTAGACGAGCCCATGGGTACGACGTATGCAGCACAGCTAACAGATTAGTGCTGGCGCTTTATCCCCAGGCTGGGTGCTGGAGCTAAATCCACCGCAATATCCTAAAACTCCTGAGGTTAAATGGCAGCCCAGAGGGTTAAAAGACCTGCCTGAAGTCATGGAACTATTTGGTAGATGACGAAGGCATTGGACACCAGCATTTAGAGGTATAGAATTTAGTGCTGGGAGGGATTTAACAATCATCTGCTCAAATCTCATGTTACCATTGAGGAAACTGAGGCAAAGAGACATTAAGTGTATTTCCCTCCAAAATACCAGAAACTAGTACCAGAAGTGCCTAGGCAGTTTGAATTTCAGAAAAATGCCTCTTCTGCAAGACCCATGGGCTTTCCAAGGAACTGGATCGTAACCACGACCTGTTTGTCATGGTGCCATGGGTGCCCATGCTGTCTAGCCTGCTGTTCACGTGAAGACTTAATAACCAACAGGGTGGAAGTGCCTCTCTTCCGAACAGTTCAGTGGAGGGTTCTTACAGGCTGGGAGGACAGCCCCTGGTTCTTCCCATCGGATCATGGGGGAGGTGCTAGGCACTGTGGAGAAAGATGCCTTTGAAAACTCAGAAAAGCAAAGTGTTTTCTTGTCTGCTCTCTTCCTTTCCCATATCAGGCCACCTGTCCAAAGGTCTCAGGTTCCCTTTGATCTGCCCACAAACCTTCTATGGGTCTTCCTCTCAAATGTCCTTCATACAGAATGCTCTATGAACGCCTCTAAGTCTTACTTTTCCTAAAGTAAGAACACCTGCTGTAGGGTCTTCTGGAATGCAGAGTCATCCTGTAGATGCACGGGACGCACGTCTCCCTGTGCAGTGTGCTTAGGTTGATGGGTCTACAGTACTATATTCCTTTCCAGAATGGGCCCTGTCTACAGACAGTGATTGTAAACCCAAGTGAGGGTGCCAAGCTGTGCAGATTAAAGCAAATTAAAGTTGAGCCGTCCATCACACCAGACATGTGAACCAGGGTGTTGGCGGGGAATCAACTAAAAGTCTTTTTGCCATTAGAGATATGAATGGCAAGAGATCTTTAGAGGAAAAATATCCATAGAAGATTTCAAAACTAAAAGCAGGGAGCAGGGAGGTTCAGTCAGTAAGGTCTTTGCCACACATCATGAAGACTTGTTCTGATTCTTAATTGTGTAAAAAGCTGAGTACTAGTGTGTGCCCGTAATACCAGTTCTGAGTACTAGTGTGTGCCTGTATAATACCAGCTCTGAGTACTAGTGTGTGCCCGTAATACCAGTTCTGAGTACTAGTGTGTGCCCGTGATACCAGCTCTGAGTACTAGTGTGTGCCCGTGATACCAGCTCTGAGTACTAGTGTGTGCCCGTGATACCAGCTCTGAGTACTAGTGTGTGCCCGTGATACTGGC
Source organism: Alexandromys fortis (assembly GCF_014885135.2). Classification (NCBI taxonomy): domain Eukaryota; kingdom Metazoa; phylum Chordata; class Mammalia; order Rodentia; family Cricetidae; genus Alexandromys; species Alexandromys fortis. Next base: position 6,317,316 of record NW_026067898.1, read on the forward strand.
TCTGAGTACTAGTGTGTGCCCGTGATACCAGCTCTGAGTACTAGTGTGTACCTGTGATACCAGCTCTGAGGAGATGGAAACAGCAGAGCCACTAAGGTTTGTTGACCAGCTAGTCTGGAATTAGTGAACTGCAAGTATCAAATAAAATATATTATTAGTACTAGTGATAATACTAACAGTAATAATAACAGCAACAACAACAGCTGAGGAAGACAGCCAATGTGGACATCTGACCTCCACACACATGTACACAAGTGAGTATACACACATATATAATCATATACATAGCATATAGACAGCAAAACAAACAAAGACACCAAACAGCTAATACATCTGTCTAGATGGTGGGAAAGAGCATTAGCGGCGAAACAAAGAGCAGCGGAAGGAATCAGAGAAGCCAACTTAGAGCAGAGTTCTGTTTAGCAAGTCGGAGCAGAATTTCCCAGCTATTTTTTCCAGAAATCATCACAATGAGACAAGTGTCTTATAGAAACAATGATTTCTCTTTTTTTTTTTGACTTTTTCTATTTATTTATTTATTTATTTATTTAAGATTTCTGTCTCTTCCCCACCGCCGCCTCCCCTTTCCCTCCTCCTCCCCCCAAAGAGCAATCAGGGTTCCCTGCCCTGTGGGAAGTCCAAGGACCACCCAACTCCAT